>NC_081771.1:20882371-21163371 GCF_963082965.1 Carassius carassius
TTATCACATTTTGTGCAGCATAAGATTTTAATTTTTTCTCCCTCATTTGTTGTTGGTGGCTGTTTTGCCCCATTGACTTCCATAACAACGACATTTTTGATTGCAAAGTCATGACACCATATAATCATGCATTCTTGATTGTTTGTGATTTTCCCTTTTGGGAAGAGGTAACATTTGTTATTTTTACAGTTGATCACTAGGTGGGACCATTAACCCTTTAGAACAAAAGCTTAGTTTCTGGCTTGTATATGGCGTTATATGGAGTATAATAGCAAATTATAGTGTGTGTGTGAGAGAGAGAGAAAGAGAGGGTGTGAGAGAGACCTTTGTGCACTTACCTTGATGTACAGTATCTGAAAAAATCCAAATATGCACCTCATGCTCTCAGAACTACATGGAGTAAACAATAAAAAAAGTAGTGTGTTTATGCACCTGCTGCCTTTTGATGGTGAAAAGTACAGATGGCCTATATGTGAAATGCTCGTCTTTTCTTGATGGTAGAGCCAGTGTAAAACCTTAAAATCCTGTAAAAGAAATCTACTTTGCATCAAATTTATGAACATAATGTATTATGAACCAAAATGCAATACCAACTTCAAATAAGCAACAGCTTGCTGGAGGGGTCAAGTTACATAATCATTACTAAAACTTTGGTACAAGTCAAGCCCTTTCACGTGTTGCTTGCTGCTCTTCTCACCATTAAATGACCAGCAAGATGGCATGCAAGTGTTTAAATCCACGTGCTTTGCTTTTGTTTAGTCTATTCGCTTGTTAAGTCTGACGTCATGTAGCAGCGCTTCCGTGTCCAAACGCTCTATCAGTTACCACGACAAAACAACAAAAGGTGCTAATATAAACTCACAATGTGATCGAATATTAGCGAAAAGGTTATAATCTTAACCTTTAACTCCATACCGAAGTTCCAGATAGCCAGACAATGAAAATATAAATATAAAAAAATATATATAAAAATTATTTGTGTTTGGGACGCTGTGAGCACGGAGACAGTAGTGTATATCGTAAGTTTGAAAGAGTTTAGCTTAAATTATCAATATGAATAAACAGTGCTTATAAACGGCTGCTGAGGTCATATTCTCAAGTGAAGAGAGTTGAGGCCTGGACCCGGAAACAGCGCTTCTTACGTCATCACTTAACAACCGAATATTTTCACCACCATTAAAAGGCAGCAGGTGCATAAATACACTTTTGTTTACTCAATGTAGTTCTGAGAGCTGAGGTGTACAGTAAAAATAACAAATGTTACCTCTTCCCAACAGGGAAAACCACCAACAATCAAGAATCTCACACACACACAAACACTATAATTTGCTGTTATACTCCATATAACGCCATATACAAGCCAGAAACTAAGCCTTTTTTTGCACAGGCCTATCTAAAGGGTTAATGGTCCCACCTAGTGATCAACTGTAAAAATATAAAAAGATTTTTATAAAAAGTAAAAAAAAATCCAGCCACAATTACTTTTATATTGAAAAGAAGTCATTTTGTGTATTTTTTCCCCCAAAATCAGTGACATAATTTATGAACTTGGCAATTAAAGAGTTAAAATCTTGGATTTTTTTAAAAACATTTGGTAGTTTTGATCAGGACTGAAGCTGATTAACAGATTTATGCAAATAAAATTGAAAAAAAAAAAAAAAGCAAATTAATTTAACCTAAAAGTATGCACTGTACTGTTAATTAGGGTTGCCAACCGTTCTGTATAATATGGAATCATCCTGTATTTAAGGCATCAAAGAAGCATTATGAAAGCTATACAGGCCGCAGTTTGTCCCGTGTTTAAGGCATATGCCATATGACCACCTAGAACATATGAATATCAAACTCTAAGATGATAATCACTTTTTCTTTTTTTTGACAAGTGTTTGATTTGTGAGCATAGCCGTTCAAGGGAGGCTTTAAGACTAAGGGCAATCCTCTGCCGGCTGGTCGCTCCGCTCCCGCTTCACAGCGAGCTGGACTTGTGCTAACCGAGTTAGGTTTATTTAATGTCCACGTTTCGACTTCAGCTAATCAGTTTGGGAGAATGCAAACAACGTGATTCCAACATCCAGCCATGCAAGAAAACGTGCATTTTACCTGAGGGAAGACATAATCAATAAGGAAAGTTGTCTTTCTTTAATGTAGGTCAGGGGTGCCCAACCCTGCTCCTGGTGATCGACTGTCCTGCAAAGTTTAGCTCCAATCCTAATCAAACACACCTGAAGCAACTAATTAAGGTCTTCAGGCTCACTTAAAAATTAAAGGCAGGTGTGTTTGATTAGGGTTGGACAGTCGATCACCAGGAGCAGGGTTGGGCACCCCTGATGTAGGTAATGTTGCTAAATACCTAGATCAGGGTTCCTCAAATCTGGACCTCAAGATCCACTTTCCTGCAGAGTTTAGATCTAACCCTAATCAAACACACCTTAGCATGCTAATCAATGCCAATCAATGTCTTTGGGATCATTAGAAAATCACAGGCAGGTGACTTTGATCAGGGTTGGAGCTAAACTCTGCAGCGCATTGGACCTTCAGGGCAAGATTTGAGGAAGGGGGACCTAGATGAAACAATTTATATTTAAATAAATTACAGCGTACTCTTAACCTTGAATATCACTCTTAAAAAACAAAATGACCAATGAAGTGTCAAGCACTCAAAGCAGTCCATTAACTCTTTTAGTTATCTTTAATTGAAAAATAAGCATTTCCATTTGTACTGTAGTAGGCCTACTGTATAGCCTTTACACACACACAAATCAGCGTCAGAAAGAGCTTTATTGTCAAGTATGTTTGCACATACAAGGAATTTGTTTGTGTCACAAGGTTCCAGAACACTGAGAAAACAACACACAGATAATAAAAAATAAGATGTGAACAGATAATAAAAAAATTGATAAAATAAAGAAAAATTTTGAATTTTGTGAAATAGCCTATTATTGCAATTTAACATAAGTTTTATATTTTAATATACTTTAAAATGTAATTTATTCCTGTAAAGCCATGCTAAATTTTTAGCATCATTATGATCCCTCAATCATTAAATTATGCTGATTTATTATCAATGTTGGAAACAGCTGTGCTGCTTATTATTTTTTTGGACCTGTGATATTACTTATGGGTTCTTTGATAAATAAAAAGTATAAATAACCGTTTTTATTCAAAATATTTTTTTGTGTGTGTGTTAGAGGCCATGTTGTAGGGTTAATTATTCAACGAATTTGTGCAATTTGCTTGTTGGTAATAAACATTTAAACTGTTATCCATTGTATTTTATGTTGTTGGGTATCACAAAACGGAATACAATACGAAAAAGTAGGTATTATCTTACAGCGGTTTGCAACGATTCTCCGTTCCCAACATGCATTACGTCATGTTGGGGAGAGAATTTACCAAAATCCGCCTAGAGAGCGACTAGAGAGACGAGTAGTAGACGAGAGTATTCAGATAGCACAGATTATAGATAAATAGATAAATACATAGATATATATAGATAGATAGACTAGATATATAGATAGACAGACAGACAGATATCGACCAACAGCGACCAAAATTACTCATTTCCCTACAGCACAAGCACCTGCCAAACACAGCGACAGACACGCGGCTACGTTTGCAATAACATTTTCACCGGAGGAAGAGATAAACGCTTAGAAACGCCCATATAGCTAGCATGAAGCCTTCTATTTCTAGATGACAAAGACAAAATTTACCAGTACTACGACACTATGACAAAGGTTACCGGTACTTATCTGAACTAACGTCATGATCACTGCCACTAGATACAAAGAAAATGTTGATTTTTCACTCGGTGCTATCCAATGACAGTAAAAAAACTATATATGTGTCGTTATTGTGCACTCCTGCTCGTAGACTAGCTCCAGTGCTCATTGCTGCGATGCTAAATGATAGCAACTCACCAGGACACTTCACCAACTCTCCACTCATTCTCCTCGGACCATGCATAGGCTTTGGCGGACATCAGTTCTTGGCAATTCCTCATTTGCCCTCTCACGTCTAGCAGGTTCGAAATTACACGGCTGCGGGCCATCATACATGTTGGCTCTTGCCACCTCTTCCTCATCCCAGTCAGTCGCTATAGTTATAATACTAGGCTGAGGCTACCTTTCCTCCACTTCTCCCCAACGTGACGTCATCACCGAGTTGTGTAAAAAACTTTAAACGTTAATACCAAAAACGTAAAAAACTGGTCTTTAAGACCATTTTTGAGACATTTTAAAAATTATATACATATCTTGAGTGATTTATGTACCCATTAATCGACAGTGGTGTTTAACCTGCAACATGGGCTTTAAATATATGTACACTACTGTTTGGGGTCAGTATATTTCTTTTTTTTTAAAGAAATTTTTAGAATACTTTTATTCAGCAAGGATTAAGGTGTTAAATGGATAAAAAGTGATATTGTTAGAATATTGTAAAAATTTCTATTTTGAATAAATCTGTTGTTTTTAACTTTTTATTTTATTTATGGAACACAGGTTCCAAAAAATATTAAGCAGCACAACAGTTGATAATATTATCAACACTGATAATAACTCAGCATATTAGAATGATTTCTAAAGGATCATGTGACACTGAAGACTGAAGTAATGATACTGAAAATACAGTGCGTCACAGAAATAGATTAATAAAAATTATATTTAAAGTATAATAAGATAGGAAACCAATATTAGAAATTTTTCACAATATTACTGTTTTTCTGTATTTTTGATCAACTAAATACAGCCTTGATGAGCATAAGAGACTCCATTAAAAAACATTACAAATCTAAAAGATATATACCCGTTTTTATATATATATATATATATATATATATATATATAGGCCTGTGTGTGTGTCCCTTATTCTGTCCCATATTTTTCTATGAAAAACCACGAATGTCCCTTATTTTCATCATGTTGGCAACCATACATGAACTAAAATGGGCTGAAACTATTCCAAACATGTTTTTATGTTTCATTGTAGAGTAGACAATTATTAATAAAAAATTGTAATGTGGTTTTAGTAGTGTCATAAAAAAGTCCTCTAATGGGAGCTGCAGATATAGGAAACACAGGTGATCTGAGAAACCTTATTAAATAACTTAAAATGCTTTTTTCACAAAATATTTCACCCATATCATCAAAACATCTTTAAAACCTAAAAATGTAGATTCTCTTTCCTTATATTTTTTGTAGGATGTTCTGTACATTATTCTTTCTATTGTCTGCATTACACCTCTGCTGTAGTTTATTTCTAATAAATCTGACATTGTATACTACGTATTGTTGGCTCTGTGACAAATTGTTTATTTTCCTATATTCCATGCTGATGACGATGCAGCAGAGTTGGAGTTTACCTCTTGTTGAAGAACTTCTCCAGGCACTATGAACCATCTGACTAGTAAGAAAAACTGCAAACATTCAAAAGTTTATCAGATATTTAAAAAATATATCAAATAAATATCAAATATGTTTTGTGTCCTGTATGTCTTACAAGGCCATCCTGTTTAACACTGCACTGAGGACACTACAACCAGGGAGGTACAACTAGTGTTGTCAAGGTACCAAAATTTCAGTATTCGGTACCGATACCAGTGAAAATCCACGGTTCTCTGTACCAATTTCAGTACCAAAGCAAAACACAAAAATATGCTAAATTGTTTTTATTTTTATGACTAAAAATAAAACCAATGCCATTCTTTAGCCTTATTTACAATTGTGTTTAAAGTTTTTCTACAATTAATATAATTATGAAAAACAGTAAACAAGTTTAACCAAAATTTAATTTGTGTTTTAATAAATGAAATTTAAACCCATTTTATTTTTTGGTAAATAAAGAGGATTTGATATTAAAATTAAAACATGTAAGAAATATTTTGTGATTTTATTTCTTTAAAAAATAGTTGTATTAATTTTTTCAACATTAGTAGCAGTATCAGATACATTCTACTAAATAATACTAATATTTCTAGCACGATGCCTTTATGTAAAAATGAACTTTTATTTTGACGGGATCCTGTGAGTACCTTTATTAAATTGACACTGGTTTTACTCAAATGAAACGGTAAAATGCTTGTGAAGTGACTCAGAACAGTTCTGCTGATGTTGTTTATGTATTTATGTCCTTATTGAGACGGCAGATGCTGAAATCACTGCAAGTGTCACACGCTTCAGTCTATGTAGTAAACAAACCATTCATTCATTCACACAGAGACGCGCAGAACATGCGGGATTCATATTTCAACCAACTTTTGTGGCTTAACATTTACAGATAGTGGTCCATATAAAGATTTGATTTGATTAATTTATGCTAACTTTACAAAATTCCGTGACTGTCCATATTAAAATGTAAGTTTAATTTTCATGGCTGGATTTTGAGATTCCATCCGCGTTTTCTGCTTCGCGGAAATCATAGCGCTGTATGGGTCAAGAATTTGAGCAGGTTCTTTAAAGAACTTAAAGAAACCTGGTACCATCACATTTTCATTTTTTTAGTACCGACTTGGTACCGAAGTACCGTCTTTTGACAACACTACTATATAGCTAACCAGACACTGGTGTGTGTGTGTGTCGGGACTCATCGGAATGTCGGTCTTGTGTATGCTACGGATGTGATAAAGCAGAAAATCAAACTACCAATATTTTTTTTTATGATGAACACAAGTTTCGGAGGCATTGTGTAAACGTGATTGATACAACGTGAGGTCGTATTTATTTTTTAATGTGCGAAAATATTGGACTATAGTGTGCAGTTACCTTAAGGGTTAAGGGTAAAAACACTTGACCAGAATCATGTCAAGTAACAACTGACTAATCCAAATGTTTTTGATCTTCTTTCTTGTTTTGTTTTGTTTTGCAGATGCTGTCATGAAACACAATGAAAAGGCAACTGCTCGACACCTGGGACAGGCCATTAATTCCAAGTTGGCGGAACTGAGGTTCCAACTGAAGAAAAAGGAAACCTGTTAGAGTTTAGAGTTGTCTAATAGAGAGGGTGAAGGAAGAACATCCAAACCCTGCTCCTGCTCCCTTCAAGATTTTTTATGGATTTATATAATGGTGTTTTTTCGTAAAGTAAAGGGAGTGGCAAAATTAACATGACAATACTTTGATGTTTTGTTCTACAAATTAAACTACACACACACTCCAAAAAAAACAACAATTTTGATACAGTTTGCATTTGCAAGAAAAAAAAAAACAAATCAAACTATTGCCATTACATAAATTCAAAAAAAAATCTTGTAGGAATCAGGGGCAGGGTTTGGATGTTCTTCTTTCACCCTCTCTATAAGACAAATGAAAGAGTTCTTTTTTTTCTTTTTTTTTTAAACAGACTTTATTTCATTAATAATAATAAAAAAAAAAACTCTTCAAGAATTACTTTTCAGGTTTTAGCATCATCCTTTAGTATTAATAGCAATAGCAATTTCAGTAAAGTTGCTGGTTTAATTTGTTTTAATTGTGCAGTTTATGTGCCGTCTGTTCTTTTGTCAATATCAATAAAATTCTTGTTTTTCTTGTTTTTTGGTGTTATGTCATCTGAATATACTGCTCATTATTGCAAGTGAATTTATACTGTCACAGTTTTTAAGTTGCATTGTCTGGGGATTTTTACATTTTTCAGTCTCAAATTTCTGTTCAGTATTTGAATGTTTTATATATATATATATATATATATATATATATAAATGTGGATATATATATAAATGTATATACACACACTGAAATGTAATATTTTAACAAATATTAGAAATTAATACATAGACATATATTGCAAATTAATATATTTACATAGTCTGATATCTAAATGTATTTACATATATGGGAAATAAATATATGTAAATATTTACAATATAAAATATATTTACATATATAAATGTAATATGTTAACAAATATTAGAAATTAATATATAGACATATATTACAAATGAATATATTTACATAGTCTGATATCTAAATGTATTTACATATATGGGAAATAAATATATGTAAATATTTCCAATAAAAATATATTTACATATGTTTAATATATGTGGAAAATATTAAAAAGCGGCCAAAATCAAATATTTAAATATATTTGTGTAATATATTTTTAAATATATTTACATATATTTTATAAAAAATATTTTCTTCTATTTAAATTTAAGATATTTCAATATATAAAAATGTATTTATTTTAAATATATTTCGATCTATGTGACTTCTGTATGGGTAACGTAACATGAACATGATATTTATTCGGTAGCATGGTATAAGGGACCCTATATAAAATTACATTTTGTTAGTGCAGTCTCTTTTGTTTTGTGACTTTCCAGAAGAGATGAAGGTTAAAATAAAGCAGTGGAATGGTGTGGCGTCATGGTTGTGGGTAACGATGAGAACTGCGGCATCTGCAGAGCGCCTTTCAACGGCTGTTGCCCAGACTGTGGGTAACCTGATTTCGCTTGATCTACACTGCCACCTGTGCCTTTTTTTGCCGTTTTGTTATTAAGTCCTGTTGCTGTTTAAGTTCTACTTATGCAGTTGAACAAAATGTAATCAGCATAACAAAATGAAATGTACTCTGGTTTTAACAGGTAAGGTCCCAGGAGATGATTGTCCGTTGGTTTGGGGTCAGTGCATCCTGAAGTGGCTGAACTATATATACTAAATATATATATATATATATATATATATATATATATATATATATATATATATATATATATAATTGGACTACTATCGCAATGAATGTTCTTTTTTTTATTATTCAGGGGAAACTTCCTGAGGAGATTAAATAATTGCACACTCAGATCGATTCTTTTGTTTGTTTATTGTACAGTGGTATATTTTACATCCTACAAATGTAGAATTTTTTATTAAATAACCCACAAAATGAAAATAATATGTAAATTATGAACAGTACAGAATGTCTCAGAACACTTACAATGGTGTGCATTTGTGTTCCCACAATTTGAAATATTTTAAAATTTAATCAACACTCTTTTACCTTCATTAATTATTTTGGGATAAAAAATAGTCAACCATTTTTGCTAACAGATTTGTGATGGAGTTAACTTTAAAACGTATCATGCATATTAGTCCACAATTAATGAGAATTCGTTTATTTGCACTGATATCTATATTATATTAAGTTGCATAAACCACATGATTTAAAATTAAACCATTTATTATGTGGTTTATGCAATGGTTGGAAATACTGGAGGAAGATTAATTGGTTACCAGTTGTACAACTGGTACAGGTATTGAGATCAAGTAATGCAGTAAAAACAATATTGAACAATTAGAGAAATAAAATAAATGAAAAATCAAGTATATAATGAAATATGACTTTCAAAAAAGTGGCATTAGCACATTCTTGCCCAGGATGTGTAACTTGAACAAGTTAAATATTTCCAAGTGAAAACATTAAATGCTACTCTCAGTCACAAACAGTTAGATATGATTGGCCCTTCCTTAAATTTATTCACACACAATAAATTTGGCCACGGCCACCCCTGTATAAACTCTGGCCACCCCTAGGATTATTTGCAGTGGGTACTATTAATTTAAATGCAGAATGTAAATTCACAATAGTTTAAGAAGTGAAAAAAAGTGCAGCACCTGCTGCAGCCACAGTTTTGCGTCTCTGAGCAACATTAAAGTGTTTCGTTCCTGAATGAATCAACCGTTTAAATGATTCGGTTCAATCGCAATGACTCACTTATTAACAGTGACTCGCTGTCACCTATTGGCGGTTTTAATTTCACATTTTATGGAACCTTTTCATTTTTTTAATAATTTCAAACATCAGTTTTCAATGTTTTATCTTTAAAATATCAAAACATTATTTATTCATTTGTAACTGCAGGTTAAAGTATTCCATGTTCCACTGCATTAAACAGTGTGTAAAAACATCTGAATAACACTTCAGATGCAGCTTCTGTTTTATCTGCATTGCAAAGATCAATTTTGTTGATACTGATTGCATTTGTGAGGTAACAGCCCAAATGCAAGTATTTGACCTAAAATATGGTGCACACTTTTAGAAACAATGTTGTAAAGGTAAAAAAAAAAAAAAAAAATCAGGTGTCAGCACAATTAAAAATATCAGCACAATAACACTCAGCAAAATAGTGTAATTATCATTATCGATTAAATCCTATAACTCACAGATATAACTTTTTGTCTATATTGCAAACCCTTAATTTTTGTTTTTCTTTATTTTAATGTGCCACCCCAAAATTTACTGTGGCCTCATTTGGCCACCCCTGTTAACATTTTCTGGGGGCGCCACTGGGTTCAGTAGGTAACCTATGAGCAAATCTTACTCTAATCTTTTCTGTTTTTTTGCAACATGAAATAATTGTACCGGAAAATAGTTATTATTATTTTTTGTTTTTTGTTTAGTTAACACTTGTATAATGTTCGATTTCTGGGTATGATTTTGATGGAGAAGGTCAAATTGACCCGAACTGCATTCAGTGCAGTTCCCTAAATATCAAATAAAAAACGCACAAAAAAAACAAGACGGAATCAGGTATGAATGGAACTATTTTAATATCAGTATTTGTCACACAGTACAAACTATTGATCATCCAAAAGTATGATTTTTAACATTTCTTAACCCCTTGTTACAGTCCCGCTAGCAGACGTTTACTTCTATATTACTATATTCTATACTACTATATTACAGTTTAATCTTAATCTAATAATGACAAACTATATATTGTTGGAAAGGTCTAAGACTTCTTAAAGCGTTAGTTCACCCAAAAATGAAAATTATGTAAATAATAACTCACCCTCGTGTCGTTCCAAACCAGTAAGACCTGGAACACAGTTTAAGATATTTTAGATTTAGTCCGAGAGCTCTCAGTCCCTCCATTGAAACTGTGTGTACGGTATACTGTCCATGTCCAGAAAGTTAAGAAAAACATCATCAAAGTAGTCCATGTGGCATCAGAGGGTCAGTTAGAGTATTTTGAAGCATCGAAAATACATTTTGGTCTAAAAATAGCAAAAACTACGACTTTATTCAGCATTGTCTTCTCTTTCGTGTCTGTTGTGAGAGAGTTCAAAACCGGATGTAACCGGATCTTTTTGAACCAGTTCACCAAATCGAACTGAATCGTTTTTAAACATTAATCCACAAATGACTTAAGCTGTTAACTTTTTTAATGTGGCTGACACTCCCTCTGAGTTCAAACAAACCAATATCCCGGAGTAATTCATGTACTCAAACAGTACACTGACTGAACTGCTGTGAAGAGAGAACTGAAGATGAACACATAGCGGAGCCAGATAATGAGTTGCTTTAAAGGGATCATATGACTTTGCTAAAAAGAACATTATTTTGTGTATTTGGCGTAATGCAATGTGTTTATTTGGTTTAAGATATATATATATATATATATACGAGGACGAGCCCATGCCCACCGAAGCTATCACCACGCCCCCTCATGAACTATCACCGTGCCCCCTGGCGCCTGGCCGGTAGAAGTTGGGATAGTCAAGGATCTGCCAGTTCCAGTCCTCCTCAGCAGGGATTGGCCGGGATTTGATCGCCTGTTTGCCTTCACTAGCCATCCTGTCAGCCCCGCGGGAACCACCCACAGAGTCGGAAGACCAAGAAGCCCTGACGGCGCCCCGTGCTGCTGGCCTCGGACAGCCCCAGAGAGGAAGGGTCGTCCAATCATAACCCTAACCTCTACTCAAGAGCTCGCTGTCTCCCAGTCAGAAAATCTCGTTTCTGGGGACAGATTTGGACTCTGTATCGATGACAGCACGACTCATGTCAGAGTGCACGCTGTGAATACAACACTCAGCAGCGGTTTTCAGGGCCGGCAGCAGTTTTCCTCTCAAGAATTTTCAGAGTATGCTAGGCCTTATGGTTTCAGCCTCGGCAGTGCTCCAACTAGGGTTGCTTTACATGCGCCCTCTGCAGCACTAGCTGAAAACATTGGTCCCGCATCGAGCTTGGACATCTGGCGCTATTCACCTCAGGGTGACTCAGAACTGTGTGGCAGCACTGGAGTCCTGGAAGGTGGCAAACTGGTATCAGTAATCTCGACAGATGCCTCCAACTCGCTTACACAAACTGTCTCGATATGAAAAAAGTTGAGAATGCTTTGGGATATTTCCTCCCCTGCTTAAACGAAAATTGTCTTAGTCCGTACGGACAATATGGCGGTGGTTTCTTACATAAACTGCCAGGGCGGTCTCAGATCACGGAGCCTCCATACACTGGCGCAACACCTCCTTGTGTGCTCTTTTCACCAAAGAGAGAGACGTGCTGGCCCATGTATGGCCCAGCCGCCCCCTTTTATGCGTTTACCCGGACTGTTTCCACAGGTGATCAAGCGAATCAGGGAGAGCGAATGCTCTGTGCGCCATTTTGGAAGAAGCAGGTTGTGTTCCCAGAGCTGATGCAGCTAGCAAGTACGACCCCGTGGCTGATTCCGGTGAGGAGTGATCTCCTCTCTCAGGCCAGGGGTCCGATTTGGCACCCGCGCCCGACCTATGGGCCCTGCACGTCTGGGTCATCAACGGGTACCTGCGGACCTCCCAGAGTGTTGAACACTATTACACAGGCGAGAGCACCTTCTACTAGAAAGCTTTACACCTCAAATTGGTCAGTGTTTTCCGGCTGGTGCTTGGGTCGGGACATAGACCCACAACGCTGTAGTGTTGTGGAGATCCTCTCCTTCCTTCAGGAGCTGTTGGAGAAGGGCAGGTCCCCTTCCACGCTCAAAGTCTACGTGGCTGGTGCTAGGAGATTAAACCCTCCCGGCCCCCTCTGGTTCTGGTCTGGGACTGCTCCACAATCCTGGACGCTATGAAGGGCGCCCCTTTCGAGCCGCTGCAGTCCATGGATCTGCGGTATCTTTAATTTAAGACCGCTTTCCTTGTGTCTCTCACCTCGGTCAAGCGAGTGGGAGACCTGTATGCGCTCTGTGAGTGCTGCATGTATCGAGTTTGGACCTAATGACTCTAAAGTCATTCTCAAACCGAGACACGGTTATGTCCCCAAAGTGCTTTTGTCAATGTCAATGTCACCTTTATTTATATAGCGCTTTAAACAAAATACATTGCATCAAAGCAACTGAACAACATTCATTAGGAAAACAGTGTCAATAATGCAAAAATGAGAGTTAAAGGCAGTTCATCATTGGATTCAGTTATGTCATCTCTGTTCAGTTAAATAGTGTCTGTGCATTTATTTGCAATCAAGTCAACGATATCGCTGTAGATGAAGTGTCCCCAACTAAGCAAGCCAGAGGCGACAGCGGCAAGGAACCGAAACTCCATCTGTGACAGAATGGAGAAAAAAACCTTGGGAGAAACCAGGCTCAGTTGGGGGGCCAGTTCTCCTCTGACCAGACGAAACCAGTAGTTCAATTCCAGGCTGCAGCAAAGTCAGATTGTGCAGAAGAATCATCTGTTTCCTGTGGTCTTGTCCTGGTGCTCCTCTGAGACAAGGTCTTTACAGGGGATCTGTATCTGGGGCTCTAGTTGTCCTGGTCTCCGCTGTCTTTCAGGGATGTAGAAGTCCTTTCTAGGTGCTGATCCACCATCTGGTCTGGATACGTACTGGATCCGGGTGACTGCAGTGTCCCTCTGATCTGGACACAGACTGGATCTGGTGGCCACGGTGACCTCGGAACAAGAGAGAAACAGACAAATATTAGCGTAGATGCCATTCTTCTAATGATGTAGCAAGTACATAGGTTGTTATGGGAAGTGTTTCCGGTTCCGGTTTACCTAATTAATGCAGCCTAAAAATCCTTTAACGGATTTGGATAATAAAAGCATATTAGTATGTTATGTGTATGCCAGGTTAAAGAGATGGGTCTTTAATCTAGATTTAAACTGCAAGAGTGTGTCTGCCTCCCGAACAATGTTAGGTAGGTTATTCCAGAGTTTGGGCGCCAAATAGGAAAAGGATCTGCCGCCTGCAGTTGATTTTGATATTCTAGGTATTATCAAATTGCCTGAGTTTTGAGAACGTAGCGGACGTAGAGGATTATAATGTAAAAGGAGCTCATTCAAATACTTAGGTGCTAAACCATTCAGGGCTTTATAAGTAATAAGCAATATTTTAAAATCTATGCGATGCTTGATAGGGAGCCAGTGCAGTGTTGACAGGACTGGGCTAATATGGTCATACTTCCTGGTTCTAGTAAGAACTCTTGCTGCTGCATTTTGGACTAGCTGTAGTTTGTTTACTAAGCGTGCACAACAACCACCCAATAAAGCATTACAATAATCTAACCTTGAGGTCATAAATGCATGGATTAACATTTCTGCATTTGACATTGAGAGCATAGGCCGTAATTTAGATATATTTTTGAGATGGAAAAATGCAGTTTTACAAATGCTAGAAACGTGGCTTTCTAAGGAAAGATTGCGATCAAGTAGCACACCTAGGTTCCTAACTGATGATGAAGAATTGACAGAGCAACCATCAAGTCTTAGACAGTGTTCCAGGTTATTACAAGCAGAGTTTTTAGGTCCTATAATTAACACCTCTGTTTTTTCAGAATTTAGCAGTAAGAAATTACTCGTCATCCAGTTTTTTATATCGACTATGCAATCCATTAGTTTTTCAAATTGGTGTGTTTCACCGGGCTGCGAAGAAATATAGAGCTGAGTATCATCAGCATAACAGTGAAAGCTAACACCATGTTTCCTGATGATATCTCCCAAGGGTAACATATAAAGCGTGAAGAGTAGCGGCCCTAGTACTGAGCCTTGAGGTACTCCATACTGCACTTGTGATCGATAGGATACATCTTCATTCACTGCTACGAACTGATGGCGGTCATATAAGTACGATTTAAACCATGCTAATGCACTTCCACTGATGCCAACAAAGTATTCAAGTCTATGCAAAAGAATGTTGTGGTCAATTGTGTCAAACGCAGCACTAAGATCCAATAAAACTAATAGAGAGATACACCCACGATCAGATGATAAGAGCAGATCATTTGTAACTCTAAGAAGAGCAGTCTCAGTACTATGATACGGTCTAAATCCTGACTGGAAATCCTCACATATACCATTTTTCTCTAAGAAGGAATATAATTGTGTGGATACCACCTTTTCTAGTATCTTGGACAGAAAAGGGAGATTTGAGATTGGTCTATAATTAACTAGTTCTTTGGGGTCAAGTTGTGGTTTTTTGATGAGAGGCTTAATAACAGCCAGTTTGAAGGTTTTGGGGACATGTCCTAATGACAATGAGGAATTAATAATAGTCAGAAGAGGATCTATGACCTCTGGAAGCACCTCTTTCAGGAGCTTAGATGGTATAGGGTCTAACATACATGTTGTTGGTTTAGATGATTTAACAAGTTTATACAATTCTTCCTCTCCTATAGTAGAGAATGAGTGGAACTGTTCCTCAGGGGATCTATAGTGCACTGTCTGATGTGATACTGTAGCTGACGGCTGAATGGTTGCAATTTTATCTCTAATAGTATTGATTTTAGAAGTAAAGTAGTTCATAAAGTCATTACTGCTGTGGTGTTGGGAAATGTCAACACTTGTTGAGGCTTTATTTTTCGTTAATTTAGCCACTGTATTGAATAAATACCTGGGGTTATGTTTGTTTTCTTCTAAAAGAGAAGAAAAGTAATCGGATCTAGCAGTTTTTAATGCTTTTCTGTAGGATATGTTACTTTCCCGCCAAGCAATACGAAATACCTCTAGTTTTGTTTTCCTCCAGCTGCGCTCTATTTTTCGGGCTGCTCTCTTTAGGGTGCGAGTATGCTCATTATACCATGGTGTCAAACTGTTTTCCTTAACCTTCCTTAAGCGTAAAGGAGCAACTTTATTTAAAGTGCTAGAAAAGAGAGAGTCCATAGTTTCTGTTACATCATCAAGTTGTTCTGAGGTTTTGGATATGCTAAGGAATTTGGATACATCAGGAAGATAACTTAAAAAGCAGTCTTTTGTGGTAGAAGTGATGGTTCTTCCATACTTGTAACAAGAAGTAGAATTTACAATTTTGGCTATATGAATTTTGCAAAGAACTAAATAATGATCTGAGATATCATCACTTGGCTGAATAATTTCAACACCATCAACATCAATTCCATGTGACAGTATTAAATCTAGAGTATGATTTCGACAATGAGTAGGTCCTGAAACGTGTTGTCTCACACCAATAGAGTTCAGAATGTCTATAAATGCTGATCCCAATGCATCGTTTTCATTATCAACATGGATATTAAAATCACCAACTATTAAAACTTTATCTGCAGCCAGAACTAACTTGGATGTAAAATCACCAAACTCTTTAATAAAGTCTGTATGGTGCCCTGGTGGCCTGTATACAGTAGCCAGTACAAACATAACAGGGGATTTATCATTAACATTTGTTTCTTTGGATAATGTTATATGAAGTACCATTACTTCAAATGAGTTATACTTGAAGCCTGCCCTCTGAGAAATCCTGAAAACGTTGTTATAAATTGAAGCAAGACCTCCACCTTTGCCTTTTAGACGTGGCTCATGTTTATAACAGTAATCTTGGGGGGTGGACTCATTTAAAATAATGTAATCATCAGGTTTTAGCCAGGTTTCTGTCAAACAGAGTACATCTATATTATGATCAGTGATCATATTATTTACAAAAAGTGTTTTCGTAGAAAGGGATCTGATATTCAATAAGCCAAGCTTTATGATTTGTTTATCCATATTGCTTCTGTTTTTTATTTGTTGAACCTCAATTAAATTGTTAATCTTAACTTGGTTTGGACGTTTTTTGTATTTTATAGTTCGGGGAACAGACACAGTCTCTATAGTGTGATATCTAGGTGAAAAAGTCTCTATGTGCTGAGAATTAACTGACCTCTGTGACGGGAGGCAGCTAGCAGACGGTCGGTTTAGCCAGTCTGTCTGCTTCCTGACCTGGGCCCCAGTTAGTCAAGTATAAACACTAAGACTATTTGCCATATTTCTAGAGAGAAAAGTGGCGCCACCCCAGGAGGGATGAAGACCATCTCTTTTCAACAGGTCAGGTCTGCCCCAAAAGCTCGTCCAATTGTCTATAAAACCTATGTTATTCTGTGGGCACCACTTAGACATCCAGCCATTGAGTGATGACAATCTGCTATGCATCTCATCACCACGGTAAGCAGGGAGGGGACCAGAGCATATTACAGTGTCTGACATCGTGCTTGCAAGTTCACACACCTCTTTAATGTTATTTTTAGTGATCTCCGACTGGCGAAGTCGAACATCATTAGCGCCGGCATGAATAACAATCTTACTGTATTTACGTTTAGCATTAGCCAGCACTTTTAAATTTGCCAAGATGTCAGGCGCTCTGGCTCCCGGTAAACATTTGACTATGGTGGCTGGTGTCTCTATATTCACGTTCCGTACAATAGAATCACCAATAACTAGAGCACTTTCATCAGGTTTCTCAGTGGGTGAATCACTGAGTGGGGAGAACCTGTTTAATGTTTTGATCGGAACAGAAGAGCGGTGTTTTGACCCACGACTACGCTGCCTCACCGTCACCCAGTTGCCCTGCTGCTGGGGCTCTGTTTCCGGAACCGAACAATGTACAGGAATCCCTGAGCTAGACGCATCCAAAGCTGTATCTAGAGCCCTAACATTCTTACTGTCCTCAATTAAAGTTTGGATGCGTGTCTCTAATTCTGAAATCTTCTCTGTCAGCCTAACTATTTCCCTGCATTTATCACATGTGAATCCCTCATCAGCGACAGAGATAGATAAACTGTACATGTGGCAAGAGGTGCAAGAAACAATGATAGGAGAAGCCATTACTCACCGTGCTTGATGAAAATTCTTACTGCGGTTGTTTGATGAACTTGTGAAAAATTTCCCAAAAGAACGCGCCGAATGTCCAAAAAAGGAACCTGTAACTTTTCACTCCATTCAGCGCACAAGTCATTTCACTGTCAGCCCTTCCAAGATCTGATAGCGAGGATGATGCAAACCTCCTCTGCCCGGTCAGGGCACTGAGGATATATGTTGAACAGTCTGCTGTTTTCAGACAGTCAGAGCAGAGTTTTGTTTCTTTTGTTGGCTGTACTAAGGGGCTATCCACGTCGACACAGAGCCTTTCCAGATGGATAGTTCATGCTATCGCTCTGGCTTATGAATATAAGGGCATTTGCTGCCTGCTGGGCATCAGAGCTCATTCCACAAGAGGCATGGCCTACTCATGGGCATGGTCTAGTGGTGTTTCACTCCAGGACATTTGTATGGCGGCAGGCTGGGCCTCCCCATCTACATTCATTCGATTCTATAACCTTGAAGTTCCTGCCTTGCAGGCTAAGCTGTGGTCAGTCTAGGTGTATATCCACTGATTTGTCAGACTCTGTGTCGTGCAAACAGTGTTTTATGAGCGTGCTGATAGCATGGAACTAAGCCTTACAGATCTGACTGTCATACTGTTATAAGCACATTTGTCCTTAGATGGTCATATTATATTCTCAGACCCACGTTGTTGGTCTGGATTTACCCACTATTTTGTATACCTCGGGCACATGCCCTGGGGAATAAATGTGTGGATGTTACTACGCACGCACAGCGTTTTACATTGGGTTCCCGTAGCGTAAGCTAGTTTACGCAACATGAGAGGACTCTCAGTTACTAATGTAACCTCGGTTCTCTAGATGAGGGAACGAGTGTTGCGTAACCCTGCCGTGCTTGTGCTACGTTCTGTTTTCCGCTTCATCAATGAAAAACCGAAGAGTAACTTATCTGGACTCAGCTTATATAGACATAAGCCATGCTCATTTTGGCGGGACGTGACGTGAACGGGCGCCCGCACCCTCATTGGTGCCTACGTCACGAGCAGTCTTTCGATAGGTTACAGCAGTTGCTGCAGAGCGACCAATAGGTATGCAAAATTTTTGGCTTCAGTATTCTCGAGAAAAAGGGATTTTCCCATAGCGTAAGATAGCTTACGTAACACTTGTTCCCTCATCTAGAGAGAACCGAGGTTACGTTAGTAACTGAGAGCGTTTTCTATAATCTGAATCACTTATGTAACCGTAGAAGAATCACTGAATTGGTTTGTTGATCCAGTTATCACGTTTCAAAAGAACCGATTCGCGTAAACGACTTCCCACAGTACAGTTGCGGTTCATTCAGCAGAGCTGTCAACCAGGTTCTTGCCTTTCAGAAGGATTTTCACATTACTTTCAGAAATCATTACATCTGGAAATAAAAGAAAATGTAAAAAAAAAGGACCAGTTGCATAATACGTTTGCCAGCTTGAAGCCAAAGTATTATTATATGCAAATGAAAATATTGCAACAGTTATGAAGTCACAGAAGGAAAACGGACATAAATCACATGAAGCTATAAGAGCTACACAAATCAGCAGAATGAGGAAAAAAAACGTATCTGTCATTGTTACTAAATATACAAAAAAATCAGGTTAGAAAAGTTAACATGGTAAGTTCTGAACAAACTGGCTTGGCGAATGGGCAATGATAAAAACAGATGTAGAATAGATTCTTTATCAATATTACAAAATAAATACAATGAAGATATGAGTTCAGATGCAAAAGCCTCTAAATGCCATCTGAAATTTTCATCTAAAATTAGGATTTTTATCAGGCTCCTATATTTATGTTCAGTTATTTCACTTTAATAGTCTGGCAAAGGACCTGCACATTGCCATTAAAGTAAAATTACTCAATCTAAGCATAGGAGCTTGATAAAAATCCTAATTTTAGATGCAAATTTCAGATGGCATTTAGAGGCTTTTGCATCTGAACTCTTCATATACACTCACTGGTACACCTTGCTATAGTACTGGTTGGGCCCCTTTTCGTGGCATAGAGGTGTTGGAAACATTCCTCAGAGATTTCCATATTGGTCCATATTGACATGATAGCATCACACAGTTGCTGCAGATTTGTCGGCTGCTCTATTGGATTGAGATCTGGTGACTGTGGAAGCCATTTGAGTAAAGTGAACTCATTGTCGTGTTCAAGAAACCAGTATGAGATGATTTGAGCTTTGTGACAGGGTGCATAATCCAGCTGGAAGTAGCCATCAGAGGATGGGTAGACTGTAGTCGCAAAGGGATGGACATGGTCAGAAACAGGTAGTCAGGTAGGCTATGGCATTTAAACCATGCTCAATTGGTACTAAGCGGTCCAAAGTGTGCAAAGAAAATATCCCCTGCATTACACCACCACCAGCCTGAACCATTGAGACAAGGCAGGGTGGATCCATGTGTAACCGGTCCTTTTCTGACAGCTGCTACTATCATCTGCGTTGTGTGTAAGAAGGCTCAGGACACTTTCACTTCTGCTCACCAAAGGGGATTTATTGACAGTCACGCCCAGCAATAACTTTACTCCATCTGCGGATTAATATGAATAAAGTTCAAATCTCTCTCATGGGCATTCCAAAGACATTCCTCTCATCAGCATATACAATGCGAACTCACTTTAACAATTGAGAAAGACACCATTAACACTGAAACAGAGTATTAACATAGTGCAAGAATATAAAAGAAAATAAACAATAAGAGTGAAATACCTGCGGATTAATATGAATAAAGTTCAAATCTCTCTCACGGGCATTCCAAAGACATTCCTTTATGATATAATATTTGTTAACTAATTAATGACTCAAAAGCATATCATCCAGCCCACACGATATAACTTCATATTCTTAATCCACTCACGCATTAAATTTATAACACAACACTGCATACAGTCACAGAAGCACATATAATAGAATATTTAGTCAGTTTATACACTTTGCAAACTTAATTCATCCATAAAATGAAGAGCTCTGACAAACGCTTAACCTTTCATCAGCATATACAATGCGAACTGAAGAGAAGCGCGCACTCACTTGAAAATGGCGTCAGTAGAGCACCAACAGGAACTTTCATAATAAAAGTCTCTAAACAATGAACAACAGTATCGACATATACTGCTTAAAGAAAAACAGAAATAAATCAATAATACAATAAAAAGGATTTTAGTGAAAAAGAACAATGTGTTACATTCAAACTGTATTCACTATAACTCGTTACATTCACCCCTTCCGGATTTCACTAAAATCCGCACTGAATCCACATCACCTGGTACAGGTCCACAATGAAACATTCATTAATTCAACTTGTGAGTTACCCATTAATGGGTCAAGAAAAACCTCAGGGTGATCAAGCCTAAGATCATCTTGGAACATTACGATGCCTGGTACACCATAATATGACCTGACCCTTAAATCTCTTGTTTGGAGTCATGTCCTTTCATCACACAAAACAAAATAAAATAGAATACTTCTTAAAACAGAGAAATAAATGATCCAGATCTCTTTTTCAAATGACTCCCTACACCTTGGAGGTTAAAAGGCTTCTGAACCATTGACTCAATTAACCGGTTCACGTTCTTAACAACTCTACCTGCCCTTGTTCTGACACCCTGAACATCAGGAACTAGGGATGTCCCGATCAGGTTTTTTTGTCTCCGAGTCAGAGTCATTTGATTTTGAGTATCTGCCGATACCGAGTCCCGATCCGATACTTCTATAATACATAAAAAAAGAATAAAGAAGAGCGAAAAAACAGATCCAGGATGTTCAATAAATTACATTTTGAAATATATTCAAATATAAAACAGCTATTTTAAATAGGCTAGTAAAAATATTTCAAAATCTTACCGTTTTGCTGTACTTTGGATCAAATAAATGCAGGCTTGGTGAATAGAAGGGACTTCTTAAAAAAAAAAAAAAAAAACCTTAAGCTTACTGTTCAAAAACTTCTGACTGGTAGTATAGGCAACTTTATTTTTTCTCTAATTTCTAGCTTTTAATTGGCTTAGAAATCTATAAATGCTGGACAATAACAAATAATAATGATTTGTTTATATACTACAAACACTGTTTATCACATAATAATGCAGAATAGTTTCTATACTGTAATAAATACTATGTCAATCAGCACTGCATTGTTCATACTTTATTTATCACCTGCTGGAGATGACTTGAAGAACAATTTATTGTCGTGATCGTATATTAACGTCTTCGTGTTTGCATAAGTTTCTGTTTTCCTGTGTGCACCACAGCATAGCTGGACGCTTTTGTCCATATTAGGAGTTTCCTGATATCAGCGCGAGAGCGCGCTCCGGCTTCGAGTATGAATGAAACACACACTGCATGAGAGTTTAGCGCTCTGTGATGTTCATCTCGCTGTATCCTGAGTCCGAATGAAATATCAGGTCATGCGCAAACTATCATGTCTCTTTGAGTTTGAATCTATATTTATTCACACCAGCTCTTGAAAAGAGCTCCTCTTTCTGTGTGGAGTCAAAAGGGTCTAACTCTGTGCCACCGCATAACAAAAGATGTGTTAAAAATTAATGAGAATATATATATATATCCGAGTCCTGATCGGGAGGTAACGTCCGATTCCGATCGAGTCTGAAACCACGCGATCGGGCCCGATTTCCGATCACGTGATCGGATCTGGACATCCCTATCAGGAACTGGAACTTGAGTGTCAGTGTCAATTTGAATGTCAGCCTGAACTTGTGTATGTGTATCCATGTCACTGTCAAGGTTAACGTCAAGAGATGTTGGACTGGTTTCAGCATCACTTTGAGGAAGATCCCCGTTACTATTCTCTTCATGATTTGTGCCCATGGCTTCCTCAACATCAAAGTTCTGGTCTAGAGGGCTTTCAGACTCTTGATTAACCCATCTCATGGTTCTTTCCTCCAGGTCTGGTGGATCGACGGTTTCGACGCAGAACTCACTCCTAGCACTACAGGTCTCATCCTCGGACTCTCCTGCAGAAAGCAGGAAGCTTTCCTCCTCATCAGGTGACTCAACAGGTAGGAAACTTATGTCCAACATCAAATTCCTGTGCACTATCCTCACATTCCCTTTCTCATCCTTGAGTTTGTAAGTGTGCGTCTGCAGGTTCCTGTCCACTACGGTGTACACTATTTCAGAATGTCGCTGTGCGATCTCAGCAGCTTCATGGAGGTACGACATCAACGATTTTAGGTAAGTACCATGATCAACAACTACAGGGTCATGTAGTACCTGTCTGAACATAACATCCACCGGCAATCTTGGTACGCGGCAACCATAAGCTGGAAAGGAGCATACCCTGTTGTTTCATGGACTGTAGCGTTGTAGGCAAAGGTCAAAGTTTGAATTTGCTCTGGCCACTTGTTCGAAGTTCGAAGCATACTCCCCAAGGTCTGATTAAACCTCTCTACCCCCCCATTCCCCATTGGGTGGTATGCAGTGGTGTGAGACTTGGCAACTCCTGACAGTTTGAAAAGCTCCGTTAGAAGGGTACTCTCAAAGTTGGCTCCCTGGTCTGTATGGATGCGACTCGGCAATCCGTACACACAGAATACACGGTCCCACAGTTTCCTTGCGACTTGTTTTGCTGATTGATTTGCACAAGGAAAGGCGTGAGCCAACTTCGTGAAATGGTCTGTCATAACAAGCACATCAACAAAACGCTTTTTCCCATCCTCAGCAGTCCAGAAATCCAGACATACCAGCTCCATAGGCATGGAGGTCTTGATACTTTCAAGTGGGGCCCGTGCGGATGGTTCTGGAGCCTTGGCTAGAATGCACCTTTGGCAGCACTTGATATATCCACAAATATCATGCCCCATTCCTGGCCAAAAGAATCGTTGGCGGGCGAGATGGGTGGTCCTTGCTTGCCCTTGGTGGCTCGCCAAGTCATGTAATCCTGTCAAAGCTTGTTCCTTAAGGCTGGAAGGTAAGACCAACTGATACCGCTTATGTTTACTGTGTGGATCTTGTGTGACTCGGTACAGTATTCCATCTACAATCTTAAGTTTATCCCATTGCCTGAAAAGAGATAATGCTCTGGAATTCATATTGGCCCTTTCTCGTCTTGATGGTTGACGCTTTAAATTCATAAAGGAAATAACTTTTGAAATGACCAAATCAGCCTCTTGCAAGTCCCTGATTTCGTTTGCAGTAATCATAGGAAGGGTATCAGCACCAGCTGGTACTAGATCTTGATAAGATTGAATTATCTGCACAGCTCTTGCTTTTGATGTTTCTTCCCACTGATCATGTAAACTTAAGCAGGCTTTGACAGTGGTGCTGTCAAAGTGGGAGGCAAGACAGGACTGAAGGCAGATCTGTAAGTTCTGAGCACCTTGACGAAAAGCATCTCGAACTCCATCTCCATCAACCTCTTCAGCTTCCACAAGCAAGTCACGATAGCGCTCCCTTATTAGCCTGACGCTCACAGTCTTGACAAAAGGGTCTCTACTCAGAGCATCTGCCACTAAGTTTTTCGTACCTGCTATATGCTTCAACTCAAAAGTGTAAGCTGCCAGTTTTGACACCCAACGTTGCTCATAAGCGTCGAGTTTTGCCTTGGACATAATGTATGTGAGTGGACTGTTGTCTGTCCAAACAGTAAATGTTTGGCCTTTCAACCAATGGCTAAATTTCTCACATACGCTCCACTTAAGTGCCAGAAATTCGAGCTTATGGACGGGATAGTTCCTCTGTGATTTGCTCAGGGTCTTGCTCGCAAATGCGATTGGACGAGCTCGCTCTTCGCCTGCAGGCACAGCTCCCAAACCGTCTAACGAAGCATCAATTGCAAGAATCAGGGATCGAGTGAAGTCAGGATGTGCCAGAACCACACTTTGTAGCAAATTCTCCTTGAGACTAAATAATGCATGATCGCATTCCTTCGTCCAATCCGTGGGTTTGAGCTTCCTATAAGTTCCTGCTTTAATATCTCCCTTAATTCCTTTCTTCCTTCTCTGCCCAGCCGTAAGAGCAAAGAGTGGCTTTGCCAAATAACATCATCCAGGAATGAAATGTTGATAATAAAGGATCAAACCAAGGACGGATTTAATTCTTTGCACTGATGGGGTACATCTGTCGTTTTCCATCAGATCAAATTTGGAGAGCTTCGAGATCACCTCGACTTTAGCAGGATCTACAGAAACTCCATCCCTGTCTATGATGTGACCTAGGAACTTTACAGAGGTTCTCAGCAGATGACATTTCTTAGGGCTCAACTTAAGGTTGTGCTGCCTCAAGCGACTGAACACAACCTCCAGCCTTTCCAATGCCTCTTGCTCACTTGGAGCGAACACTAGCAGCTTGTTATGTTATCTCGCCGATCTGCTAAAGTTTAAGTCTCCAAAAATGCTTACCATCATCCTCATAAACGAGGCTGGGCTGTTGCATAGCCCATGCGGCATCCTATTATACTTGTGCAGCCCTACAGGGAAGTCGTGGCCTAATGGTTAGAGAGTCGGACTCCCAATCGAAAGGTTGTGAGTTCGAGTCATGGGCCGGGAGGAATTGTGGGTGGGGGGAGTGCATGTACAGTTCTCTCTCCACCTTCAATACCACGACTTAGGTGCCCTTGAGCAAAGCATCGAACCCCCAACTGCTCCCCGGGCGCCGCAGCATAAATGGCTGCCCACTGCTCTGGGTGTGTGCTCACAGTGTGTGTGTGTGTGTGTGTGTGTTTACTGCTCTGTGTGTGTGCACTTCGGATGGGTTAAATGCAGAGCACGAATTCTGAGTATGGGTCACCATACTTGGCTGAATGTCACTTCACTCACAGGAGTCGTGAACGCAGTATATTTCTTGTCCTCTTCAGCCATGGGTATGTTATAAAATCCTGGTGTCAGGTCCATGGTGCTAAAAAGTGTGTTTCCGCCCAGAGCAGCTAAACAGTCAGACTGGTGTGGAAGTGGGTGTGCATCTTTTATCGTTCTTGCATTTAACCATCTAAAATCTGTGCATATCCTCAAACCCCCATCCTTCTTCCACACCAAGACTAACGGGGAAGCATATTCACTTACAGACTTCCTAATTATCCCTTGTTCCTCCATCGGAGACAGAACCTGATGCAACTTTTGGTAGTGTGCAGGTGGCACTCTACGATAAGGGAGTCTGAATGGACGCTCATCCATTAGCCGAATGCGGTGAACAAAGTCCTTTACTTCTCCACAGTCCAAAGCATGTTTGGAAAACACATCGTTGTATCTCTCCAGTAATTGGACTAACTTCTCTTTTGTCCCAAGGTTGACAGAACAAGACTGGATGTCAAGATCAGCAAGACCAACGGTTTCCAGTCGCTGTCTGAAATCAGAAGATGGATTAGGTAAGCACTGACTCTCCTTCTCAAACAACTCAGTTCGACTCAATCCCTGGAAAAGTTCAAAGTCCTCCACGGCGACACATGGCGATACATCTGCCAATTTGCGATTTCTCTTGAGAGTAATTGGCTTGTCAGAGACGTTGGTGACTTTTACGGGAACCCAGCGGTCACCCCATAATGGCGTGATAACACGCCCGATCATGATGTCTCCTGATACAGACCTTGAAGTTGTTGGTTCCACTACAACTGTGCTTCCTGGTGACATGGGGACATTTTTTGGCAACTTTCCCCAGACAAGGTGCTCCTGTCTTGCTAAAAGAGTAACACACTGTTGGAGCTTGATGGTTCCCACCTTGTCTGGCAACTCTGAGCCCTTCCACCGACAAGTGTTGGCCATTACATCCAGGAACTGATCACATCCAGCCATCGGCTCCTCTGTCTGATTAGAAACAAGTCGCCAATAATCACCGTCGCCCTTCATACGATGTGCGAGGAATTTGATCACATTTGTGCCAATGATTAGATCATCCCGCTGGCCAGGTACAACGAGAATAGGCACTAGACAACTCTCCCCATAAATTTTCAATTCAACCTCATACATACACTTTGGCCTTGTAACTTTACCTCCGCATCCTACTAGAATGACTTCCTGTTGAAGAAGTGTGGGTGGAGGCAATACATTCTCACTTATCATCCTCTTTTCTGCTTTGTCGCTGAAAGTGCAGGCCATGGACCCTGTATCAAGTATTCCCTTCATTTGAAACACATTATTTACACTGACTGGCACATAGAACAATTCATCAAATGCTTCAACTGCCTGGACATTTTGTGCTATCACTTTGGTTCCTGTGGGAGCCTGTGCACATGCATTTTCATATAAGTGATGGAGATCAACACTCTCTAGGGGTTCTTCGCTTGTGCCCACGCATCCCCCTTCCAAACGTGAGCTATCTAGTTTAAACCTGAAGAGCCCCTGAATGTTGTCAGACCAGGTATCGACCTGTCACTTGAACAGTCTCTTACTATGCCCAGGCTGGAAGCACGCAAAGCACAGATGTTCTTGCCGGCAATGCGTTACAGTGGAGTGATCTGGAGATTTGCATACTCTACAGAGCTTGCCTTGGGGCTTGTGAGATGGCATTTGGACATTTTGAGACAGTGCACGATCAAAAAGATTAATCAGAGTTCTCATACAATTCTCATCACTATCTATAGTGTGTGCTGTGCTGATACGACTACACTCAACTGGTTCTGTTGAAAAGCCAACATCCACTTCATCAACATCATGTGAAGTCTGAACACGAGAAGTGACATGTCTTGAAGTAACATGACGCTTCGACTTCGTTGACATCTGCTCTTTCAACTCTGTTTGGTACCTGTCAAGCTGTTCTTGTATCTCCTGTGCAGTCCATTTTTTCTGGAGCTTTGAAACAGAACACTGAAGCTAGGGTGGAGTCAGGGCAGTACTTCACGAACATCATAGCCGCTTCTTGACACGGATCTTCCATTCGTCTTCCAAGTCTTTTTAATGCTTCCTCCACGAGATCCCCTGCTTTATTCAACCGCACCCAATACTCAACAGGACCTTCTCCTGCTAATGGAACAGTGCCATAGAAATCAGCCAAGGGCATACATGAATAATTGACATCACTATAATGTTGTTTCAGGATGTCTATGATAACCTTTGGGTTCTCAACTGGGTTTAAAGCTGAATTACAACGAAGAGTAACTCTGACAACATCTTTAGCTTTACCCATCAATCTGCTTAGAATCTCTTGATGTTGCTCTGCTAATGGTATTCCTCTCTTTCGCAGATATGTGTCCATCAGCTCCTCCCATTCATGCACCCCAAGCTTGTCTGACGAATCTCCACGGTAGACTGGGGGCTCCTTTGCGTCTGACTGCATGACCAATCTCACTCCAGTCAAATTAAGTGAAGGTATATCTGATAATGTCTTAGAAGTATCTAACCTCTGTGTTTGTGCACCTCTATTCTCTCCTTCCACGTAACTAGCTTCCCTTTAAGAAGGCTCAGGACACTTTCACTTCTGCTCACCAAAGGGGATTTATTGACAGTCATGCCCAGCAATAACTTTACTCCATCTGCGGATTAATATGAATAAAGTTCAAATCTCTCTCATGGGCATTCCAAAGACATTCCTCTCATCAGCATATACAATGCGAACTCACTTTAACAATTGAGTATAACAATTGAGAAAGACACCATTAACACTGAAACAGAGTATTAACATAGTGCAAGAATATAAAAGAAAATAAACAATAAGAGTGAAATACCTGCGGATTAATATGAATAAAGTTCAAATCTCTCTCACGGGCATTCCAAAGACATTCCTGTATGATATAATATGTGTTAACTAATTAATGACTCAAAAGCATATCATACGGCCCACACGATATAACTTCATATTCTTAATCCACTCACGCATAAAATTCATAACACAACACTGCATACAGTCACAGAAGCACATATAATAGAATATTTAGTCAGTTTATACACTTTGTAAACTTAATTCATCCATAAAATGAAGAGCTCTGACAAACGCTTACCTCTCATCAGCATATACAATGCGAACTGAAGAGAAGCGCGAACTGAAGAGAAGCGCGCACTCACTTGAAAATGGCGCCAGTAGAGCGCCAACAGGAACTTTCATAATAAAAGTCTCTAAACAATGAACAACAGTATCGACATATACTGCTTAAAGAAAAACAGAAATAAATCAATAATACAATAAAAAGGATTTTAGTGAAAAAGAACAATGTGTTACATTCAAACTGTATTCACTATAACTCGTTACACATGCTTTCATGTTCTTTATGCCAAATCCTGACCCTACCATCTGAATGTCACAGCAGATATCGAGACTCATCAAGATCAGGCAACATTCTTCCAATCTTCTATTGTCCAAATTTGGTAAACCTGTGTGAATTGTAGCCTCCATTTCCTGTTCTTAGGTGACAGGAGCGGGACCCGGCGTGGTCTTCTGCTGCTGGAGCCCATCTGGTTCAGGGTTTGACGTGTTGTGTGTTCAGAGATTGTGTACTGCATACCTTGGTTGAAACGGTTATTTGAGTGAACTTTAATTTTACTTTGTAATAAAAAGTCTGTGAGGATAGATCTGTATGTTTTTCAGAGTTTGGATAACAGATCCTCCATTTAAATTGTGCTTTAGAGTGGCTTCCTGAAGTCAAAGTCAAAGTCACCTTTATTTATATAGCGCTTTAAACAAAATACATTGCGTCAAAGCAACTGAACAACATTCATTAGGAAAACAGTGTCAATAATGCAAAAATGATAGTTAAAGGCAGTATGATAGTTAAAGGCAGTAACAAAAAAAAGAACTTCTAATAAAGAAGTTAGTGCATTATTTGTCTAATACATAAACACCACGGAATGCAATAGTAGAGAAATTGTTTAAACAGCAATACCACACATTAAGTAATTTGTTACCAGACAATATATTTTCATTGTTTCAAATAATACATATGAGCGGGGAGAAGGATGATGTTTAAAATCAATCTTCCAGGACAGTTAGAGGACAAGAAAAACCAAAGGTACTCAAAACCAGGGTAACTCATTAGATAAACAGGTTACACTTTATTTCGATAGTCCACTTTAGACATTCTACTGACTATAAGTAACTTTGTAACTACATGTCAACTACATATCAACTAAATCGCAGAAATTTGCAACTACATTTCTACTATCTCTCAGAGTAGACTGTTAGGGTATGTTTAGGGTTAGTGTTAGGGGTAGGTTTAGGCTTAGTATAAGTTGACAAGAAGTTGACAAAGAAAGTGTTAGAAGATATTAAGCAGACAGACTACTAATACTCTACTAACTGCTAGTTGACATGTAGTTGCAAAGTTACTTACTGCTAGTAGAATGTCTAAAGTGGACTATCAAAATAAAGTGTAACCGATAAACAATTCTTAATCTAGTTAATTTTGAAAGTCTGGTTAATGATTTTAAAATCTAAAGTATTGGGACCACCCTCCTTATAATTTCTTATCATAGATGTCCTTTGGACACATTCGGTCTTATTTTTCCAAATAAAGCGGAAAAGCAGATTTTTTTTTTATCAACACAAAGGGAAAAAGCAGTATAAACTATGCATGATACGCCCTCAGCTTTAGTCAGCAGGACTCGATAAATTTCAAGTCTCTCTGCAGCCAGCAACATAAAATCTTAATTTTGTCTAACCTTGGCTAAAAGTTGAGACTGAGATAGTCTAAATCAGATCTGCAGATATCAACCCCTAGATATGTTACATGAGTTTAACTTTAATACCATCAACCAATTTTTTTTTATATGTACATATAAAAATTCACCTTTGTTGGGATTTACAACTACTCCTGAAGATTAATACATTATTATTTTATGTATATTGTGTAGCTATGGACACAGAAAACATCCAAAATAAAACAGAAATCATTGTTTTTTTTTTTAAATGTATATTTAGGTATAAAAACATGAATCAATACATTTATAAAATTAAGACTTTCTGAACAATTTCATGTTTTATATGTAAATGGATTAAAAAAAACATACAATCACAGTGAGCTATTCATCAAACTTATACTATAGTGCATTGATTGGCATATTAAAAAACATGGTTTAAAATAGAATGTTTTAACTATAACAAATTTACAGAAAATCTGTTGTGACTGTCATTAGCTTACAGCAAGAACACACTGCGTCATGTACAGTTTCTTCTGGTGGAGGCAAGTGCATCTCACATCCTAATCACTGGTCCAAATTCACAGGACCAGACAATTATAACCAGACACTCTGTCAAGTGTATCAACTACCAGCTCCACTGCATACACAGTGGCTGTTCCACTCAGGTTTCATCCTTTTAATGTGGCAACTGCCATAACAGACGAGAGAAATCAGAACTTTAGTGTCAGGCAAGTTCAGGCACCACCGACCCCAAAGAGTTCAAGCAGTTCTTTGCTATCTGGGTCAATAAGGTCAGCAGGCTTCTCCCCACAATCATTTTCAGCCTCAGTGTCTGCACCCAAAGAAAGCAAGTACCTGAAAAACAAAAGATAAGAAAAACTACCTTTAAATCTTTCTACCTTTAAAAGTTGCTTGAGAATATAGCTGGTAATGTAATTGTTTCTTTCCTTTTTTATGAGTAGTAGTAATATATTAAATATCCAGTTCTAATTTGTGTTTACCAGAGTCCAATAATACATTACATTAAGAAATTTGCTTACTTAGCTATTTCTGGAAAGCCATCACTACAGGCCATATGGAGGGGAGTCCATCCATCTTCATCCCTCTGGGTGATGTCAGCCCCAAATTTTACCAGAAGCTTCACACACTCCAGGTTTCCAGATAGGACTGCTTCATGAATGGCTGCCATGCCTGGACAATCAGAAAGGAGTTAATGTTAAAGGACAGGCTCAGACAGTTTATTTGTCAGTAGGTTAAAAGTTTGAGCCACTTTGGATTATATAATCAAAAAGCTAACTAGACAAAAATGGCATTGCTGATTATTAGGATAATTAGCCTAACTAATGCATAACTCCTAATTACTTGCATGCAGAGTATATAGTTGAGACTGAGCATAGATTTGCTTTCCATAGCAGACTCGGTTAAGTACACAAGTAGTTGATTTTCCTACCTGAATGGTAGATGGTGTCTAGATTCACTCTTCTGGTTCTAATGAAGCGTCCAATTCTTTCCAGCTCTCCTTGACGGACATAATCTTGAAAGACTATGTCATTGGGAAAGTGAACATTGCGAACAGGTTTGAAAGAAGACTGTGAATGAAAGCATGACACTGGTCTAGTGGCATTTGGATTGCACCCCTCATAGCATATGGTCTGGGTGACTGGACACTGGTAGTATTTCATTCTTTAATGTTCTCGTTCCAAAGATTCTGCTCTAATTCTTAATTTGGCTAAAAAGATTCCGCACAATCAGAGGTTTTCAGAATTTCTTCTTGTCCAATGTGCCGGTCTTGATGACTGCAGCTTCTCAGTCTGTCTGGTTGATGGTTTGTCTCTTAATGTAGAGCACCTTCCTAGATAGTCGTTCAGAAGTTAGTCTGAAGTCAGGGCTCTGTGTGTACCCTATATATACCCCCCACTAGACTATATTAAGAGAAAGTCGCCTCATAGCTCAGATGACTGAATTTGAAGCAGAGTGGGTGTGATCTGGAGTCACACCCCTACAATTCTCAGCCAACTTAGCAATGAGATCTGTAACCTCAGCTTGTTTTCACACATCACATTTGAACCAAGCCTCCCCAGATAAATTCCCCCACCCCAGCTCCTGTTGCCACACAGCAGGGAAGCCAACAGTAATTTCTAGTACACACTGAATAGGGTATAAAAATGGCACGGCCTGGCAAACGTGAAGGCAAGGACATGTTTACAGTCACAATTAGAATTTAAAAATAACACAAACAGCCTGGCTCTTTATCTTTAAGTTGGCTGCCAGCAAAAAGATGCTCTTGCTCTATTTGCAGATGACTGTTTAATCAGATTAATATGTCATGATTCCTGGCAGCAGGCCTTACAGTGATTTCTACTTTAAGTCTACATTACTTTCTATTTTGTGGGCTATTATCAATCAGCCCCTACTAACAGTTTCAGAAGTTTCTCCCTGTTCTGGGTATAACGTAGCATACAAGTTATTTAAAATGGTAAAAACCCAGTGAGACATGGAATACTCCCCTCAAAAAAAAAAAAAAAAATTAATCATCACATACTCAACCTCTTTTTGTCAACATGTTAATGCAGCTCTTAGGACAGCTTTCAATGGCAATTGTCGTCAAGCTCAAGCTATAAAACTATGGTACAAGCAGTTCAAAGAATTTATCAGTTTTAAAGTCACATAATGGCTTTGTGGGATGACAAGGCAGTAATTTCAGTCATTTTTTAATTCTATATTCCTTCTGGCAAAACTGCCAAAAAAATAAAAAATAATTCATTAGGTGCATATCTTTTGTTGTTTATTTTAGCTTGAGAATCATGAGGTCTTTGTTGTACTAATGAATTACTGAACCCTACTGAATTGTCTTAACTGACTGAATCTGTAATTTTAAAATGGAAATTAATTGAATAAAACACACCAAACACATTACCATTTTGTTGTTTATTTGGCCACCAGTTTATATTATCTATTTTAATGCAATGGAATGCTTTGTCTCAAACATGTTGACAAATTTCAAAACCCAAATCCTCTCAACTGAATTCCTGAACCCTCCCTTTCTTTAAACATCACCCCTGAAATTAACCGCTCCTAGAAAAATAAAGACGACAACATTAGGGTTAGCCAAATCACACATGCGCACAACCCTGAACCCTGGCATAAGAAGGGGAAAAGACTGATTAAGTTGGTTACAAGAACACTTTCTCCTCCCCATCACTCTGATGTCATCAACTGGCATTATACCTGCAGGAAGGAATCTTCCACTAAAGTGATGGAAAGCAGGGTATAGGGGAGTTATTGTCCTTACAAGATGATAAATCTTAATTCCAGTAACTGATATGGAATCTGAAGTGCAAAACATCGTTCCAAATCATCCTCCCAGATGACCAGAAAGCTGAGAGGGCCAACTCTGCCCCAGGCAATTCAACAGAAGTGCTGTTTCTGGGCCCTTCAGTATGGAAGATTATAATAAAGAAAATAATTGAAATATGTAATAGCAGCCCATCATTATTTTATTTCCACCCAAATGGAATGACCTACAGTCCTACAGTCCCTCTGCCCTGAAATGTCCACTCATTCATATCAAAGAATTAAAGCAGAATAATTGGCTATCCCCCTCCTTCATCAGGAGAGTATTTCCAGAATTATACTGCAAAATCTTAATACTGATCCTCCAGATCACAAAAGGAGGTAGTGGGTAAGTATGAAGAGCAGTTCAACAGATTACCATTGGAATTAAACCTTAAAAAACCTAATACATTTTAATTCAAAAAACAAACTGTACAGTAAAAATTCAGAGATAAAAGTTTTTGTGGGCAAAGAGGCATTCTCTGGGCTGCAGATGGTTGGGCTGGATTGGTAATGACAGCTGGCTAAAAGACCCTGTAATGCCCAGTGGCTGTTCAGTTAGGATTAGTTCAGAAAAGCTTTAGTGTTCGTAGACAGGGAGGTTTAAATTGGAGGTGGTGGTGAAGGGGTTTGTCTCGCCTTTTCTTCATGACTCTTATAACTCATCGTGTCCCTCATCCACATCTGAATCATCCTCTTCTGCATCATCAAGATCCAGATCCTGTTGAAAAAGCACGTTTTTTTTTTATTTTTTAGAATACATAGACATTTTCGTGCAGTGGCAACAATTGGGATATTTGCCCACCGAAACAAATGTTTTCAAATCACAAATCATGGTTTACCCTACTAGAAGGCCATGTGTACGAGAATGACTTCAATTCATCAAAACAAATCTGTCCTGCAACAAACATGCCAGTAATCCCTGCAGCAAAAAGAGTGCAACCGGCACGAGTTCACAGGAGACGTGCTATTACCAGCAGTGTTCGGTTGCAGAGTCCTTTCCTCATAGCTGGGACGTGCGGACTAGCTAGTGTTGACTGACTTAGTACTGTCAGTGGTGATGGTAAGTGGTGGGGAGGGGGGAAAATGGAAGGTTAACAACAACCTTGTTGGGCATTAGTGGCAATAATAATGATCTAAATTTAAAATTCCTAGAAGCATTCCTCTGGGTGGATTTCTGTGGTCCTGGATTGTGCCTAATCAATGTGATAAACTCCAGAATCTGTGAGCCAAATTGTTTAGAACAAACAAAAATGGGCCACTGGTCTAATATGATCTGGAGATCAGTGAAGCCAGCTTAGCAATGGAGAGGAAAAAAAATAATAATAATTTAATCAACCCATTCTCTTGAAATACTGGTAGATGTCTGTGCTGCCTGGCCAAATTATATCACATGTCTCTATCATGTGACGCGATCAGAACAGTTCAATGAAAGCTAGAAGTAGGGCTGTGCAATTAATCACATTTTTGTTTGTTTCAAATTTGACTTGTTTTTCCGCATGCTCACTCCATTTAAGCACACCTGAAACTCAAAGTGTACTTTGCTTGTCTATGCTTTGCTCACAGTCAGATATACACAAAATCTGAATTTTGGCAAGTATTTACATGAAGACAGTCAGTTATGACAAACAAAAAGCAGGGAAAATAATCAGATATGTATCAGTATTAGATCCATGTATTTAGATACGTAGATATGTATTGTCCGGCAGCCATATCACCCTGGAGCCCAAGACCGGTTTCCCACTGAAGCCAAGCAGGGCTGAGGTGAAGAGGTGCTAGTGAGGCCAGCAGGGGGTGCTCACCCTGTGGTCTGTGTGGGTCCTAGCACCCCAGTGTAGTGATGGGGACACTATACTGTCAACAAGCACCGTCCTTCGGGTGAGATGTTAAACCGAGGTCCTGACTCTCTGTGGTCATTAAAAATCCCAGGATGTCTTGGAGGTGTGACCTCGGCATCCTGGCTAAATTCGCCTCTGACCATCATGGCCTCCTAACAATCCCCATATCTGCTGATTTGCTTTATCACTCTGTCTCCTCCCCACCAGTAAGCTGGTGTGTGGTGGGTGTTCTGGCGCAATATGGCTGCCGTCGCATCATCCAGGTGGATGCTGCACACTGGTGGTGGATGAGGAGATACCCCGTCTATGTAAAGCTCTTTGAGTGCCTAGAAAAGCGCTATATAATGTAATGAATTATTATTATTTAGTCAGTCTTTAATACTGTCTGTGCCATTAATGTTACTCAACTGAATTTTAGTAGCTTTAATAGCATCAATGTATATTTAATTTATACAGTGTAGACTATGCAGTGCTTTAAAAATTTTCAACATTGACAACTGATTTTTTTTTATAATATTTGAAAAGCAGACCTCACAAAAAAAAGTCCACGTCAAGCTTTTAAGGACAGATTCAAGAAAACACCTGCATACTTCATGGTTTAATATTAATTGGTGCAAATGAAACAATGATAATCATGCAGTAAAAAACTTATGTCCTTATTTTAAAAATGTCAAAAAACTTTACATCTTCTGAATCTTCAGAAGCAATGGGTCATCCAGTAGACAATTGATGACACCCAAATGAAGTGTCCAAAAAATAACTAAGAAAATAAGCATAAATAAAAATGGGAAAAGCTGAAAATCTAATTATTGTAAATGTTTGCAAACATCTCCTTGAATTAATTAAAAACTTAAAGGTTGATGGAGAAACTGGGCTACTTTAATGGACTCTTGACAAGTGCCTGTCCGACAAATTTGCAGCAGGGTCTTTTACCCCCGGCAGGGGAGGACCAGAGCCAGGAATGCCCATGAGACAGACAGCAAACAACTGCAGCTCCATAAGCAAACTCTTCAAGCTTACAACCAGTTTTATGCCAACTACTGGGGAAGTATTAGCTTTAGGTATTTAAAAAAAAAAATATTAATTTGTGCGCACATGCATAACACTTCCAAAAGTTTCATTACTGAAGTAACAAACTAAGCAGAAAACAATCTCTGTGACCAAAGCTGCCAGTTATTCAATTGAAATTATGGTATGGTATACTTATGGTATGAACAGTTGTACCAGTTCAATGAAGTTAAACCAAACAATTGAAGAAAAACTGAACTGCAACCAAAATCATACATACATCAGAATCTTCATCCTCCTCCTCATCTGCTGGTGCCCCACCTTCTTTTCCTCCACTCTCCAAAAACTTTGTGAATCCATCTAGCGTTCTATCACCATTGTAGTCAATTACCTAAAGAAAGGGGGGGGGGGGGCGATGAGAAAAAAAAAATGTTAAAGTAATTTAAAAACAACAACAACTGAGTATTATATAGACATCTTAGTAATTCATTTATGGTGATGATCGCAGCTGGGTGACCTTGCAAAACTGGGCTCTGGCCAAGATTTAGGTTTAGAAGTAACTTATGAAAATCCATTACACTCATTTACCAACAACTAAATGGTGGTCTTTTGCAGGCACATCTTTTATTCAGTGCTCCACTTCATCAAAAGATACTCTGGACTGAGGAAGAGGTTTTAATTCTAGAAATAGATCAATGCAGAACCTCTAGAGCTCTCAGGGTCTAGACAAGGGGTGAATTCACTGGGTCGGGAGTGTCTTCTTTCCCATGCATGTGTTTTGAGGCAAGCTATATCGAAGCATTTCTAAATCTGTTGACTAATTATCAGCAAACTGCTTTGCCAGGGCAGCATCCAGGTGAAAAAATAAAAATAATTCAGAAAAAAGGGGGGTAGATTTAAATAGGTTATTTTGCGTAACCCCGGTTAAGTGAGGTATCTCACTATGGGATACACTCCTTCTGCCCATTCCTCAGAAGCCATATTGCATTGCATTAAAAGAGATTACATTACGCCAGCCCCAAATTACCTATCAGTAAGCACCTCCCCTCACATGCAGATGAGCTAATGGCAGTCTAGTATCAGTTACTTGGCGAGTAGAACTCTGACATCTTTAGGTTTCAGTGCCATAAAGAAATATAGGAAGATCCTAAGCTTGCATCGGTTTAATGGTGTATATGCTACAAAAATGGAAAAACTATGTGCCTACGGTACTTGTTACACTAATTCCAGTTATCCTGAGTGGACAGGAAATGTAACTTTACTCCAATTCCAAATCCAACCAAAACAAAGCAAAATGTCCACTTAGCCTTTAACAACAATTAAGTCGCAATTAATTCACAATTAAGACAAAAACACATTTTCTGGTTGTCATACTAACTTTAAAGGGGCTGTAAGTAGGAATTACTCCCATCTAGTGGTGAAATTGTATTTTGCATTCAAACTAATTTTGCTCTCAAGCGCCTCGCTTTTTCAAATGCGCGTTGCATCTACGGTAGGCGATATGTACCAAAAAGCTTTGACAGGATGTCTTCTAATAGCACTTCGTTTTGGCGACGATGTTTTCCTCTCCTGTGGCGCGGCATATGTATGGTCCATAATAAGAATGCAATCCAGACTTTTAAACTTGCCGGTGCAGTTTCAAGCGCCTCTCACTGCTCTGCACCTGCGTTTCTGGCTCTGACCGAAAACGCGTTGTGGAAACGCGTTGGCTTAGTACTTTTTGATTAGTTTAAACATTGGCATAGGTATTTGTACACCATTGAGGGCATATTTATGAATAAAAATATTGATTTTAGATAATAAAATACCTAAAAAGTTACTTATTGTCCCTTTAACACTAATGTTAGCTAGTTTTACCAAGAGATAGCTTGCCCATGTAACTTAAGAGTGAGCCCATGCTAATGTACAAACCTAAATGGCGAACGGTTCTCATGTCATGTACCGTGCAGTTCAAGTCAAAAACACAAAAAGGTATATATACACACACACGAGTGCCCCACCATATTAATCTGGTCAAATGTAAATTTAATCTTACTCTGCAGTATATAAACTGTGTTGATCTGGGATGTTATCATTGTGACGACTGTAACCATTGTCCCGTTTGCATTGTGATCTGAATTTTTACATGTTTGTTTTAAATCTCTTTTATATATCCCTCCATGGCATATTTAAGTCCCACTTGAAGGTCCATCTGTGTCCCAAATTGATCAGAAACACATCGGAAGAAGGTTTTCCACTGACAGCCGTCATAAGACAGTAAGCATCTCCGTATGCTTGTCAGAGTGAGCAACAGTAACCAAAGGGGGGGGGGGGGGAGGTCGGGGGGAAGATAGGTCAAATGGCCTCCCCCACCTCTGAGTATAAAGTGAGAGAAACCGCACACCAAAAAAAAAAAACAAAAAAAAAAAAAAAAAAAAATAAAATAAAATTCAAACCAAGCACACCTCTTCCTTGCTTCGCACAGCAAGGAGGGTGAGCTGGTGAGACACCTCTAGGACTGGCTCGGCCCAAAAAAGGTTGAGAACCACTGACGTAAACCAATTGCCCTGACACACTTTTTATTTTGACAGCTCCCATTCTCCCTCATTCACGGTCATAGTTAACAGTTCGGACTAATAATCAGATAAAACTTTTAAACAAAAGGAATTAATATGTATACAAAAGTATTATAACGATTGCTTTTATATTATTAGAAATAGAAAGGCCAACATTATAATACTTTTGTTTGCCATCAGCATTAAGCAAATAAGCATTTATATAATTTAAACAAATCTTTGAATGGCTAATGAACATTTCACATACCTTGCAAACTTAAGTCAAGTTTATATACACATGCTGGTACATAATATACGTGTTCTGATTAGTCAGATCAACTGTCAATCAAGCTCTTTGCAAACAGTCAATTCCTTAAAATATATTTTAAATATTCACATTACATTATGCTAAAAATAAACCCAAACAGAAGAAAATTTTCTCGAGGCCATACCTTACGGTCATCACCAGCAGGGAAGAACTTGAGCGTGGGGAAGCTATGCACTTTGACACTTTCAATCTCATTGGCTGTGGAGTCCATCTTGGCCACAACAATGTTTGCGTTGTCTTTGAATTTCTCACCCAATTGATCCCAGATGGGGGCCAGCTGTTTACAGTGGCCACACCATGGGGCATCTGTATAAAGGAAAAGCAACGGGAACATAAAAAAAAAAAATTCTTAATAAAATGTGAATTTACACACTTTAAAAGTTTGATTTCAGTCAGATATAAACCACAATCATCCCTTTAAAAAAAAACACTAGTCTGACTAAAAATGTCCTAGTCCAATTTTAGTCCAAGACAAACTAACCTCCAGTGATTTAATTCAAGTCTTATGAGCTTTATGATCACTTGGTATGATAGATCTATTATATTAGATAATTTATAGAGAGTAAATTAAAGTTGGATAAAACTACTAGAATTGCATATGGGTTACAACTACAAATATAAATTTGTGTTCCACAGAAAAAAAAATCATGTTTGAGTAAATGACAGAACTGTGAACGATCACTTTAATTAGACTACATTTGTTCTAGCAGCTGTAGCACTTGCTTTGCAAGTTTTTGGAGGAACAGGGTATGGAATATGATGCAATCTAACCATTGTCAAAACATTTTGGAAATACATAACTCATTTCACATAAACAAATTTTAACAACCATTCTACTGCCCTCGGTGACATGAAATATAACCCCCTTTAACCCTTCAAGGCCTATGTCATTTATTGGAAAGTCAGTCATAGCCATGTTTAACTGACACATATACGTACGTGTACATATACATATGTACATTACACACATATACACACACACAGACATGTGTGTATATATATATATATATATATATATATATACACACACCTAAAGGATTATTAGGAACACCTGTTCAATTTCTCGTTACTGCAATTATCTATTCACATGGCAGTTGCTTCAATGCATTTAGGGGTGTGGTCCTGGTCAAGACAATCTCCTGAAGCTGATAGAAGAGCAACTTTGAAATAACCACTCGTCACAACCGAGGTATGCAGCAAAGCATTTGTGAAGCCACAACATGCACAACCTTGAGGCGGATGGGCTACAACAGCAGGAAACCCCACTGGGTACCACTCATCTCCACTACAAATAGGAAAAAGAGGCTACAATTTGCACGAGCTCCCCAAAATTGGACAGTTGAAGACTGTAAAAAATGTTTCCTGGTCTGAGTCTCGATTTCTGTTGAGACATTCAGGTGGTAGAGTCAGAATTTAGCGTAAACTTAATGAGAACATGGATCCATCATGCCTTCTTACCATTGTGCAGGCTGGTGGTGTAATGGTGTGGGGAATGTTTTCTTGGCACACTTTAGGCCCCTTAGTGCCAATTGGGCATCGTTTAAATGCCACGGCCTACCTGAGCATTGTTTCCAACCATGTCCATCCCTTTGACCACCATGTACCCATCTCTAATGGCTACTTCCAGCAGGATAATGCACCATGTCACAAAGCTCGAATCATTTCAAATTGGTTTCTTGAACATAATGAGTTCACTGTACTAAAATGGCCCCCACAGTCACCAGATCTCAACCCAATAGAGCATCTTTGGGATGTGGTGGAACAAGAGCTTCGTGCCCCAAATGTGCATCCCAGAAATCGCCATCAACTGTAAGATGCTATCCTATCAATATGGGCCAACATTTCTAAAGAATGCTTTCAGCACCTGGTTGAATCAATGCCATGTAGAATTAAGGCAGTTCTGAAGGTGTAAGGGGGTCAAACACAGTATTAGTATGGGGTTCCTAATAATCCTTTAGGTGAATGTGTGTATATGTATGTATGTATGTATGCAAGTCGCATCAGTCCAAAAATACGTCATGACGAGAAAAAAAAAAAAAAACACATAAGTCGCACTGGACTATAAGTCACATTTATTTAGAACCAAGAGAAAACATTAACATCTACAGCACGCTCTGTTTATTAGGGGTAGACTACAGGAGCACTGAGCAGAATAAAGCGCCCTCTCGCGGCTGTAGACGGTAATGTTTTCTCTTGGTTCATTTCTTGGTCAAATTAATTTTGATAAGTCGCACCTGACTATAAGTCGCAAGACCAGCCAAACTATGAAAAAAGTGCGACTTACTGTATTTTCCGGACATGTATGTATATATATATATATATATATATATATATATATATATATATATATATCACATACACACAATTAGCCACTTTCCTCAGACATGCTAGTTTGGGAAGCAGTTTGCTTTAAATATCTCTAGAGCCAAAATGATCACAGCATTTCTTGCTCTATTATAGCATGTTAAAGAGTATACAGGAAAGAGAGCTCTCAAAGTAAGTATCCTGTGTTGGTGCCCATGCCAGGATTAGCAGTATGCATTTGGACAGATACAGGAATCTTGTGTTTACCATGTCAGGCTATTAGGAGGGGCACATAAAAGATCTCGCTTTCAAAATAAAATCAGGCAATATGCCATGCAAAGTGATCTCTCAAACCAAGGCAGACATGGAATGACAAGACTACAGAACTTGCATTTAAGCAAAAACATTTTTATATATACAAAATACGTACAAAACTCTACAAACACATTCTTAGCAGGGTCGAAGGCAACCTCTTCAAAGTTTTTGCCCACCAGGACCTTGACCGGGTTCTTATCCCAGTCATCAGGAATGTCCTGACTCATCAAATGAGGCTGAAAGACATTACAATCATTCAAAACAAGCACACAGACACACAAAACAATCATTCCAAAAAGACAGAACACATCAGACATTTAAAAGCTGCAGTCTGTAACTTTTTTTGGTTAAAATTGATCTAAAAATCAATATTTGAGCAAGTACATAACCAGCCAGGGTTCAAAACAGATAGGTTACAACAACGTTTTCTAATTTGAGTGGTACTGGTAGGTTTTCACTGGAAATTTAAGCATGCTACTGTGCCAGGGCTGTTAAAAAAATTAATAAATTGTTTTCCCAGCTACTAGGTCACCACATGCGTACAGTAAGAATAAGTTACCAATCAAATGAAATAAGTATTAAAAAATTTTTTTACTACCGAGGTGGCACAGAAGAACATAAGTGGCTTGCAGATGTATTTTCAGATGTTTAATGAGGCTCAGGTGGCAATTAAATTCATAAGTTCATGTTGAGGTTAATGTTTTATATAACATTTTATTTATAGAAATAATTAAATAAAAGATCCTTTAAAAATTAAAGTAAAACTGCCAGTAGGTGGCGGCGAATCATTGAGTTTATCACGGAGTCATTCATTCAATTGATTTGTTCGAAAGACGAATTCATTCAGGAATTTAGAAAGCTACTGGCTTTAAGAATGGGTAATTGAACCAGATGCGTTTAAAAATGCAGGTTCATAAACGAAACAACCCTTTGTTTGGAGATGTTTAGCGGCTCAGCTTTGACTTTGTAGCTCGATTTTGCTCCATTTTTTCAACAAAAATGGTTTTAAACTATTTTTACACTGAACAAAGAATCTCTTATTTACACCTGTTTAACACTGTTATAATGAAAGGATTTGTGAGATTTCAGAACTCAGCTCAAACAAAACTCTGGTGTTTGAGCAGTGAGTGGTTTTCGATTAATGTGTTCAAGAAATCAACAGATGTCTGCGATACATTACTTAAAGCAGCAAAAACACGTCAATAAAGCTGGGCATACACCGTGCGATTTCGGCAAGGTACCAAACTCACACTGTACGAGTAGATCGCATGAGATGTAAAGCCAAAGCTCACGATTAAAGTGCGCTCACTGTATGGTCCGATCGTCGAGAGGCGATTTGACTGCTCACACTATTCGTGGGGAATCAACACGTAGGATCCCTCAGAACCTGGATATTTGTGGCCGTTTCAGAAAAAACATGCTTTCCCGGGATAAACGCACTTTGGTGACATGCACAATTATGTGCGCTGATTTTTTTTTATTGCACCATTCTGCTATTTGTTTAAGTACTTTCCAGGCCTTGAATTCATATGTCTGAAATTCAAGTACTTTCAAGAAGCGTGGGAACCCTGATTAGATTCATCTGCACTGGAGCCGTGCCGTTGCACAACCCACGCAAGGAAGAGAATTCCACAAACAGCTGCAGGTTTTCAAACAGAGATGGCAACAAAGAGGCACAACTTACAGACAGCAGCTTTAAACCTACACCCAAACTAACTTCTTAGTGACCTTAAGTTTTCCCTCTGTGAAGGCGGTGCAAAAGGTGATTATGTTCTCTGCTGTGATTTCTGAGGTTTCTGGTTTATATTTGGTCATCTCTTCCTCTAGGGTAATGAGGCGGATTGCTGGGCATGCTTCCTTCTTAAGACCAAAGAATTCCAGAATTCGCTGATTATCATCCACATCACTGTCAATAAAGATGAAGAGAATCTGTGGAGAAAGAGAACAAGGTTAAACTTCCATGTATTTAGCAAAACATACACTGACACGGTTGAGAAAAAAAAAAAAAAACCCACTTTGCCTTTGAAACCCTCAGCTGCCTTCTTAAATTGGTCCATCTTATCCTGGAAGTCTTTGGCTGTTTTGGGAACAAACATTAGGATGTGGGACTTGATGACACCTCCAAATATTTTTGGAGCAGTCTGTAGACAATAAATAAGATCAGAATCAATTGTTCAATCAGTTTTATAATGAAATTATAAATAGGCCAACTGAGTCTGTATGCAACAGGTCAAACACACATCTGTAATGTCAGTATATACACAACAAGAGCCAAGTGTGGATAGAGAGTACCTGCTCTGTAAACTCAATGACCAGGGGAAGTTGGTTGGATCTGATAAAGGTCAGTAGCTTTTCTTTGCTGACCTCTCCATCAAATGCATTGCGACCCTCATCAAACTGAAAAATAAACGAGCAATTCAGTGAGTGAGAGAAAAACTTTTTCTATGTCCATAGAAACAAAATGCACTGTAATTGAGTGTTAACAAGGGAACTATGCACCACTCAAGCATAGAAACGTGACTGCAACAGTTGTTTGCCACAGGGCAGCGGATATTCTAGATTTAATACATATACTGGGCATTAATAGCACACAAAGAGAGCAGCTGCGTTCTGTAACGAAATGTATTGCCCCTACTGCCTTGGAGTAGGTGTCTGGGTGCCAAGACACAATCCCAAAGCCTCTCTCTAGTGACAGAAGCAGGGCCGCTGCTAGCCAAATGGGTGTCCTAAGAAGAATTTTATTGTTGTGCCCACTCCCCAAACTATGGAAGTCGAAAAAAAAAAACAAAAAAAAAAACACCTACAATAGGGGTCAAAATAGAACTTTAATAAAATAAAAATAACTAAATCGTAATTTTATTATTTACAAAATACAATTCTAACTAGACTGTTGCCTATGGCTATGATTTTACTAATACAGTTGGCTGATTGACTTTATAGTCAAGTGGTGATGTCCGATTCATAGGGCTGTAGTACTCGAGTCTGGTCTTGGACTCGAGTCTGGACTAGAGACATTTTTCTACCGTCTCGGACTCGTTGCGTTTGCACTCGGACTTGGCCACTGGACTTGCCAAATGTTCTCGATTGTCTCGACCGAGTCCAGCAAAGCAAAAAAAAAAAAAAAGACACACCATCAAAACAAAACCACATTTGCAAGATGTTGCGACTGAAAACGTGTGGAAAACGCTAGGTGCGTTCTCCTTTTTTCCAAAGCACTCTGTATCCTGCACTATACGCTCGCGCTCCAGTGGCGTCTGCTGTTGCTAGGCAACCATGACCCGCTCTCCATGAAGACACAGAAGTTTCAGCAAAGGATAAATGGATTTCCAGCACTAAAAATCCCTTGCAGAATTGCAGTAGCTCTGCTGATAAATTCATTTAAAAAATGGCAATCCTTGGTCTACACCTAAATGGCCTTAAACTTACCCTTTACAACAATGGAATACTAATTACTGCTGTAGAGTATAGGGCAGGGTTCCTCAAATCTTGCCCTGGAGGGCCAATGCGCTTCAGAGTTTAGCTCCAACCCTGATCAAACTCACCTGCCTGTGATTTTCTAATGATCCTGAAGATACTGATTAGCATGCTCAGGTGTGTTTGACTAGGGTTAGAGCTAAACTCTGCAGGAAAATGGATCTCGTGGGCCAGATTTGAGGATCCCTGGTATAGGGGTTGCAAGACTACTGGTTTCTACTAGTTGATTTTTTTTTATTTAAAAAAATGCTTGAATTACTCGACTACTCGTGGTTCATGCTATTGTAAATGAAAACACATTAAATAGTTTTTTTTTTTTTAATCAATAAACGCTTATTAATGTATAGCCTTATGCAACAATTTACATGTGTAAATTTTAAAAACTTTATAATTATGACATTACATATTTAAAGTTTCATGTAACAGCCAGTATTTGTATCTGTAACAATCACAACATTTTTCGTATCATTCGGATACAACGTCATACAGTTACTTGATAAGACCGTTATGACTTTTTATATATTTTTTTCTTAGTTATCACTGAACAAGTATGTCATGTTAAACTAAAATAATATTTATAATGCAAGCAGCGAGATGTCATGACAAACGTTTAGTGATCATTTGAACACGACTGAATCCATTCAATGCGCACATTTTCATTATGCAGGACACTTTAAGCGAGTCTATAATGTTTGGTGAACTTCACTAAACCGATGAGTGTGTGTGCCGCGCAAACCAGCAAAAGGTAAAGATGCAAACATGTAGGACGAGTAGAAAATTATGTATCTAAGCTGATTATTAGCCTGCTCTCTGATTTGGTTTTTGAGAGACTGAGACGCACAGCGCGGGTGTTTGATTGGTGAGCGCGCTGTGCTTATTCCATTCATTCTTATCATATCGTAGCCAAAGGTTTAAATCATTGCCTTTTAAATATATACAGTCGTGGCCAAAAGTTTTGAGAATTACATAAATATTGGAAATTGGAAAAGTTGCTGCTTAAGTTTTTATAATAGCAATTTGCATATACTCCAGAATGTTATGAAGAGTGATCAGATGAATTGCATAGTCCTTCTTTGTCATGAAAATTAACTTAATCCCCAAAAAAAACCTTTCCACTGCATTTCATTGCTGTCATTAAAGGACCTGCTGAGATCATTTCGGTAATCGTCTTGTTAACTCAGGTGAGAATGTTGACGAGCACAAGGCTGGAGATCATCATGTCAAGTCTGCCATTTTAACCCAATCAGCCTGACATGTTAAAAGGAGGGTGATGCTGGAAATCATTGATCTTCCATTGTTAACCATGGTGACCTGCAAAGAAACCCATGCAGCCATCATTGCGTTGCATAAAAATGGCTTCACAGGCAAGGATATTGTGGCTACTAAGATTGCACCTAAATCAACAATTTATAGGATCATCAAGGACTTCAAGGAAAGAGGTTCAATTCTTGTAAAGAAGGCTTCAGGGCGTTCAAGAAAGTCCAGCAAGCGCCAGGATCGTCTCCTAAAGAGGATTCAGCTGCGGGATCGGAGTGCCACCAGTGCAGAGCTTGCTCAGGAATGGCAGCAGGCAGGTGTGAGCGCATCTGCACGCACAGTGAGGCGAAGACTTTTGGAAGATGGACTGGTGTCAAGAAGGGCAGCAAAGAAGCCACTTCTCTCAAAAAAAAACATCAGGGACAGATTGAGCTTCTGCAGAAAGTATAGTGAATGGACTGCTGAGGACTGGGGCAAAGTCATATTCCTTGATGAAGCCCCTTTCCGATTGTTTGGGGCATCTGGAAAAAGGCTTGTCCGGAGAAGAAAAGGTGAGCACTACCATCAGTCCTGTGTCATGCCAACAGTAAAGCATCCTGACACCATTCATGTGTGGGGTTGCTTCTCATCCAAGGGAGTGGGCTCACTCACAATTCTGCCCAAAAACACAGCCATGAATAAAGAATGGTACCAAAACACCCTCCAACAGCAACTTCTTCCAACAATCCAACAACAGTTTGGTGAAGAACAATGCATTTTCCAGCACGATGGAGCACCGTGCCATAAGGCAAAAGTGATAACTAAGTGGCTCGGGGACCAGAATGTTGAAATTTTGGGTCCATGTCCTGGAAACTCCCCAGATCTTAATCCCATTGAGAACTTGTGGTCAATCCTCAAGAGGCGGGTGGACAAACAAAAACCCACTAATTCTGACAAACTCCAAGAAGTGATTATGAAAGAATTGGTTGCTATCAGTCAGGATTTGGCCCAGAAGTTGATTGAGAGCATGCCCAGTCGAATTGCAGAGGTCCTGAAAAAGAAGGGCCAACGCTGCAAATACTGACTCTTTGCATAAATGTCATGTAATTGTCGATAAAGGCCTTTGAATAGTATGAAGTGCTTGTAATTATATTTCAGTACATCACAGAAACAACAAAGATCTAAAAGCAGTTTAAAGTCAAACTTTTTGAAAACTAATATTTAATTCTCAAAACTTTTGGCCACGACTGTACAAATAATAGAACGTGTATGATGCATTATTATAGGTAAAATTACCCTTGCAAAGCTCTTATTTCTGAGAGATGCACGGAGAGACAACAGAAATGCGGTGTCTGATTTGCTTTGCTGCAGTAGTTTACATTCATTCACTTCATTCTCTATTGTGTGACTTTAGAGGTTCGTTTATAATATTGCGCTGATCCCCTGGCTCTACTGTTATCTAGCAAACACCGGACTGTGTCAGCTTCAGCTGAGTATTCAGGCAGAATTATTTCTTGTCTGTTATTCGTTTTTGAAGCCATTATCCGTGCCATTCTAAATAAGGTATTCGGCTTCAGACACAACCCTAATTACTACATTACATAATATTTTATTTTTGCATGTAACATAGATAAGGTAATAGAAAGTAACCGCTCCACGCAATATTATAATCCTAAAATTCATGTCGTACTTGCAAACACTTTGTATGCATTATGGTTAATGTATGCTGGTGTAGTCGATAGTTTCCAACAGCACTCGACTAGTCTATGCAAGCCCTATACAGTATGACAAAATTTTTTGCTGCATTTATGCGTGCATGCCCAGTAGAGCCAAACGTATCCCTTCTAGCCTTTAGACAGCAACAGCAGCATTATAAAGTAATTAAAATGTAAATAAAACATTTTATCTACATAAAATGTACATAAAAATAATTTTACCTTACATAATGGACTGCCTATGCATAGGGCCCAAGATCTTTTGCAACGCCCCTGTTAGCTCCAACCCTAATTATACACACTTGAACCAGCTAATCAAGCTCTTACACTAGAATCTTCCAGATGTGTTAAGGCCAGTTGGAGCTAAACTTTTCAGGACATTGGCCCTTCAGGATCTAGTTTGGAGACCCCTGTCCTACAGAGTTTTGCACATGCTTTTTGATCATTACAAATAATAATGTAAAATTATTTATTTAGAATAGGAGATATACTGTCTCTCGCATCACATACATTATCAGTTAAGTTTGTCCTTTCTCTCAATTGGACTTGGACTCGACTAGTCCTGGACTTGGACTTGACAAAGCTGGACTTGACTACAGCTCTACCGATTCGCGAACGATTTGTTCAATTTAACCAGTTCTTCTTAGTGAACCGGTTGAACCAGTTCACCAAATTGAACTGAATCGTTTGAAACCGTTCGCATCTCCAATAAGCATTAATCCACAAATTACTTAAACTGTTAACTTTTAATATGACCAACACTCCCTCCAAGTCAGAATAAACAAATATCCCGGAGTAATTCATTTACTTGACTTAACTGCTGTGAAGACCGAACTAAAGATGAACACCGAGAAGAGACAGATGACGAACGAACACGCCCACTGCTGGAGCAGTTCTCGAGTCAAGAACCGGTTGCATCATCGCAATGGATTATGTATAGTAAGTGGATCATGGTTTCTGCACTGATGACACCTAATTTACTTTATATCTTCAAGACTTAAATCCTCATATGCACATTATTGCTGTTACTGTATTTGGGTGCTTTGTTGCAAAACTTAATTGTAAACTTTTCATGATTGAGGTTTTTTTCAACTGACTGAAGTTATGATTACTGACTTTATATATTTGAATGTTTGACAGACGTAACGCTATTACGTTATCGCCAATGACATCATTACGTCGAGCATCAAAGAACCGGTGAACCATGTTTTTCAACAGGTTTATTGAATCGAACTGTCCGAAAGAACCGGTTCGCAGAAAAGAATCAAACTTCCCATCACTATTCTCAAGCATTCAGAAGTGACAAGAACATTTTACAATAATAAAACCAAGGATTAGTTTTTGTAAGGGTTGTGATATCCACACATATTTTTTTATTTTTTATTATAGAGACTTGCATTTCTATCACAAAAAGGTGGCCAAAAAATAAAGATTAAGTGGATATTTGAATTAAATGTTTGGTCAATATTAAACAAGGATTTGATCATCCTTGTGTTACAACAGCAATTATCAGGCCTTTGGCGCCCTTTGTAATAATAGCCCATGTAATGTACATAAATGGTTTATTTTGTATTCAATTATTATTATTTTAACAGTTATTGAATAAAACCATACAATTAACCAATCATTATTGCCTCATTTTTAATATAATGCATTTTATGGCATTTTAAAAGGTTGTTTGCTTAGGTCTCTTTTTATTACCACAAAAAATATTATCGGAATACTACGCAAATTATTTGAAGCGATTTGAAATAAAGCCATGGTTAATTTGTAGTTACCACTGCTACAAAAACCATGTTTTTTTATTTATTTATTTGTTTCCATAGTAAAATTATGGTTCATTTTTCGGAAAGGAACATGGAAACTCTAAGAGAATATTAAGGCAGATGCGGAGGTGATATTATCACAGACATTAAAACACATTAACTTAATCCCAAAAAGTTTCTCAGGATTATAAACATAGGCTACTTAAAAGTGATGCACAGGCCTCATCTTGGGCTTTTTTTCCCCTTTTTCTCATCTCGGCACAGGACTACTGTAGTCTTTTCCTGGTCATAGGGGTCCATCAGTTATGATCATTTGCAGTCAGCGGACAGCAGCAAAGTGAGCAAACATGAGGTGAGAGCATCACTTCTACCACAAAAGACTGCTTTGCAAGTAATCTTCCTGATGCATCCCAATTCCTTAGCATATCCAAAACCTCTTGATGTAACAAACTATGGACTCTTTTCTAGCATTTTAAATATAGTTGCTCCTTCACGCTTAAGGGAGATTAAGGAAAACAGTCTGACACTGTTGTATAATGAGCACATGCCCCCTAAAGAGAGCAGCCTGGAAAATGGAGCACAGCTGGATTAAAACAAAACTAGAGGCATTTCATATTGCTTGGCCGGAAAGTAACCTATCCTACAGAAAAGCATTACAAATTACTAGATCTGATTACTTTTTATCTCTTTTAGAAGAAAACAAACATAAGGCCATCCTTAAAAATATTTTGGTTTGCAGTAACAGTTTTTTTTTTAAAGCGTCGGCAGGTAGGACTATATATATTCTTTTCAAGTTTCAATGTAAAAAAATAAATAAATAAAAATCTATTTTGGTGATGGTGATTACGTAGGTATGCATTTAAACAAATTAGCATATCGTAACTTCACTGACTGGGTTTTCAACCAGTGCCTTCAGGCGCATCATTGCAAACCTCATTTTGAAGCAGGCTATATAGACCACAAACTAATAGAAATCTGTGTCAAAAACATGTTTATTGCATGAATTTCAGGTGAGAAGAATAAAAAAAAAAAGAGGTACTGTTATACCATTTTACTTGCATCCTCCGCTAGTTGTCAATGCAACCTACAAATGAGAGACCGTTTACTTTGCTTTCTTGGGTTGACACTTTGAAAAAAAATCCTGCTTGATTTGAGTGATGAGTTCAAGGAATCTATTGTAAAATCGATTTTGCATGTCTAGATGCATTTTATACACCAAATATAGGTAAATCCATGGACAACAGGCAGGACAAATGTAAAGATTCAATAAATTGGTAAAGACCAATATTTCTGATGATTTATTGGCGTGAAGTTACGTGCACCATGACAAACAGGAATGCAACATTCTCGAAAAACAATAAGCAGAATGGACTGCCATAATGCAAAAAATTTACTGCAGGCTTCAACATGGCTGTGTTTACGATTAGAAATTAAAAAAAAAAAAAAAAAAAAAAAAAACGCATTCGTAGGTGATTCTAGCCTGAATCTCTCTCTATGCATATACTGAATACCAGCAGAATTCACATTTCTGTTGTAAAAAGAAATTTTTTAAAGCAGCACCAGGCAGAAATTCCATTTTGGTCAAACAACGACCCCTAGAGTCGCCGTGGAGCACTTGTATTTAACGTCACTGTCGTAAATACCTCTCACACAGAGCACTCTTCACTCACGGCTAGACGTGTTGTGTTTATTCTTTGTGTTTATTAGTTTTTTTCTATATGCTCCTAAAAAAAGTGAATTATAGCTCCATCATTGCTCAAAGTAAAAAAAAAATCATGCATTATGATGTATGTTTTAATAAAAAAATAATTAAAATTAAATCAAAAGAAATTTCTCTGGCATTTCTTTCTTTTTGCTGTAGCCTATTGAAAACGTACCGAACCGAACTGAACCGTGATACAAGTATATCGTATCAAACCGAACCGTGAATTTTGTGAACTGTTACACTCCTACTAAATACAAATACTTTGTTTATAACAGTGCATATTTAACATACTTTTAAAAGTAACTTTCCCCAACACTGGTTAAATATGTTAAATATGCACTGTTATAAACCGTGTTGGGGAAAGTTACTTTTAAAAGTAATGCATTACAATATTGTGTTACTCCCTTAAAAAGTAACTAATTGCATTACGTTAGTTTTATAGAAAAGTAATGTGATACTTTACTTTTGCGTTAATTTTTTCCCCACCTGGGCTGGGCTTGTTTTTTTTATAACACAAAATTATTTTTTTTGGCAAATCTAACTTTCACACCAACAGTGAAATAATAAGCCTCAGGCTGAAGGAAATGCAAATTCACACATGTACAGTAGAGGAAAGCAAACCTTTATATCTATCTATAGTCATTTTTGCTTATTTAACTGAATCAGGTCAGAAGAAAGTACATTGGTCAATAAAGTGAGATTAAATGCATAACAATCAATTTTTTATTTAACAAATTTAGTTATTGGAGGTTTGGTAACTAGTATACTAATTCTGCATTTAACTGATTTTATTCATTTTGAAGACATATTTACTCTCAAAATCATTTTTTGCATCTAGTAAAAGCCTGCTTTGCAAAAAATATATAAATGAATTATCACTATTATCACGCCTAATTAGAACAGGGCAGGGGGCTATTGTGATACAGACGTGCTTGTAAAATGAAATTAAATCATTGTAAAAGGAGTAATTTATAGCTTGCAATGTGGAATTTTATTTCTTAAAAAAACTTTTCCATGTGAAGTTTACCTTAGTTAAATACGTTAAAATAATAAAAAGACAATCTTTTTCCCCGCCAGTACAAACATTCTCTCGCGCACCCCTGGTGGTCAGTCTGCGCACCACTAGGGGTGCACACACCCCAGTTTGGGAACCACTGCGCTAGAGTAAAACTCTGCCTTCTGTTCAATACTACCTTTCACTGGGAAATACGTCACAGCACTGAAATAAACTTCAGGTTCACCCAGACTTTTAAGTAAGAGATGCAAAAAGTTAAGACCATTTTGCTTTCTCTGGGGAATAAGAGTACGTTTACATCCATCTTCTTAATGTCATCATTCTTAATAAACCAACAATGCATGTTGTCACATAAATGCTTAAGTCGGACAGAGCAAGCTTTTCGCAAGTGCAAACTCAATATTTCTTTAAATGTGTTTTCATCTGGTGCAAATGTACTGTCAAAATCTAGAACCTTGTAGAGGGCATGCTGTAGGTGTGCACTGGATCTGCTTGTTTATATATTTGGATACTGCCAATATACATATACCAGTCATTACTTGAAATTAATTAATAGAATCTTGAAAGAAAAGAAAGAAAATTTTACTTTATCATGATTTTCTTGTGCTTGCACTGCCCTAATCTTTGATCTTTTTCTATCCCGAAACAGGATGCCTGCTGAAAGAGCAATAGAGGACTGAACCAACACACAAACACACACACACACACACACACTTTAGAGTTTTTTTTATTTTTTTAGGCATAATTCTGATTTGATTTTGCTTTGTTTTAAACATTCAATTTGTATTTTTTTTTTTAAATGAAATAAGTTCAATTTGAATTATTTGTCTTAAATTTGGAAATCATGCTTTCTATGGTATATTGCTTAATGATTTTTACGTGGATTTCACATGAAGTTACATGTTTATGTGGGGTGTAGGTTTAACAAAGATATTGGATGGGTTTCAAATCTTATCCCATGGATTTCACATGGGACTTTTAAGTTTTACATTTAATCTCATTGGTTTCACATGTGATTTTAGGGTTCACATGGGACTTTTACGTTTCACATGTGATCTCATGGGTTAAACATGTGATTTTAGGGTTCACATGGGACTTTTACGTTTCACATGTGATCTCATGGGTTTCACATGGGAATTTCAGGTTTCAAATGCAATTACTGGTTTCACATGGGAATTTAGGTTTCACTTGTGATCACATGGGAATTTCAGGTTTCACATGTGATTACAGGTTTCACATGGAAATTTTACGTTTCACATGTGATCAGATGGGAATTTCAGGTTTCACATGTGTTTACAGGTTTCACATGGGAATTTAACTTTTTACATGTGATTGCATGGGTTCCACATGTGATTATAAGTTTAACATGGGAATTTTACGTTTCACATGTGATCTCATGGGTTTCACGTGGGAATTTCAGGTTTCAAATGCAATTACAGGTTTCACATGGGAATTTAATGTTTGACATGTGATTGCATAGGTTCCTCATGTGATCACATGGGTTCCACATGTGATCACATGGGTTTCACATGTGATTATGGGAATTTCAAGTTTCACATGTGATAGGTTTCACATGGGAATTTTACGTTTCACATGTGATCTCATGGGTTTCACATGTGATTATAGGTTTCACATGGGAATTTTACATGTGTTTCACATGTGATCACATGCATTTCACATGTGAATTTTGTTTCACATGTGATCTCATGGGTTTCACATGTGATTATAGATTTCACATGGGAATTTTACATGTTTCACAAGGGTATTTTGTTTCACATGTGAAACACATGGGATTCACATGTGAAACACATGTGCTCACATGTGTAAATGTTCCAAAAGCACACATTTTCATGTGCAAAACGTGTGTTTCACATGTGATCCACATATTTCACATGTGCTTTTAACATATTTTCACATGTTAAATTTCACATGTGCAAAATCACATGTGTATGTGGTCACATGAGTTTTTGCACATGTGAAATTCATGTGTTTTTTCTGTAAGGGTACCAATTCGAAAAACTTGTGGAATGCATAGTCGATATAAAAAAAAAACTGGATGACAATTTCTTCCTGCTAAATTCAGAAAAAAACCGAGGTGTTAATTATAGGACCTAAAAACTCTGCATGAAATAACCTAGAACACGGTCTAAGACTTGATGGCTGCTTTGTCGATTCTTCATCATCACCTAGGTGTGCTATTTGATAGCAATCCTTCCTTAGAAAGACACATTTTTAAAACTGCATTTATCCATCGGAAAAAATATATCTAAATTATGACCCATGTACTCAATGTCAAATACAAAAATGTTAAACCTGGTGTTTATGAACTCAAGGTGAGATTATTGTAATGCTTTTTTGAGTGGTTGTTCTGAACGCTTACTAAAACTCCAGCTGGTTCAAAATGCAGCTACTAGAAGTTCTTAATAGAACCAGGAAGTATGACCATATTACCCCAGTTCTGTCAACACTGCACTGGCTACTAGGGATTTAAAATAGATTAATTCCATAATTGTCATTTAAATTAACGATCAATTAATCATTAACCATAATGCTGCAAAATGCATCTATTGCAGGCAGCAGTACTGACTACGTTTACATGCTGTTAAAATTCGGGTTATGGTCGGGTTAAGGTCACTATTCGGGTTTCTGAAACATTCGGGATAACCCGTTTACATGTGTGAGCAGAGAGAGTTACTCCTGTATGCATGGAATGTGTAATCAGTTGCCAATCCCGATGTAAACGGCGACGCACGGTTAGCGTCTGGACATCCGGACAACAAGACGCAATATGCGTCATTTCCGATTCTTCTTCCTGTATCCAAAGACAACAACAACAGCAGCAGCAGGCGGATAATGAATAGTTTGGGGCAGATAGCGATAGTCTTTGTTTGCGCTTTGGCGCTGGTACTGATCCACCAGCAGCACTTGACACTACTGTGCCTCTATACTGCACGCGGGGTTTTTTTTATGCGCCGTCACTACTCAAAAGACCAAGATTCCTTGCGAATAGAACATGCGCAGAACACACATTTTGATGGGGATATGCCGAAACGCATTTACAAGACCAAATATTCGGGTTAGAAAAGGGGTACCCCAGGTATAATATCCCGGTTTTTAAAAACCGGGATATGAGCATATCCGGGTTTTTGCCGGTGTTTACATGGCCATGGCTGCATGTAAACGTAGTCACTGCCATGAAAGGATGTGCAAAAGCCACACACACACACAACGCTTCCTCACTTGAATTAATGGGGTTTTAGTCTGAATAAAATGCTAGTAGCAGGATTATAAAAGAGATGCGATTATGATCATTTCATAAAATGAAGAGAGCGCACCATACGTTTGAGATCAATTTACTTTGACGTACCTATCCCACACGGAGACTGCTGAACGTGCCTCTTTAAATTGTTTTGTGGTGCTCGTAGTTGTATTTTAAAACACCATTGCAATATTTTCAACTGACATTATGGCATTTAAAATAAAAGGATCCCAAAAGTAACTGTGGCGCGCGTAACTTCTCTGCGCATTAAGTGAACCGTATCCATCGGCGCTGCTGCAGCAAAACACACTGGTGCTCACATTAATTTGATCCTGCTGGATTCTGTTTCTAGAAAATGTCAGATTTAGAATTTTTGCATTCCGGTAGGCCTAGCCTATTTGTTTTTTAAAATCTGACATAAGTGCTTTAGATCGTGACAGTGCGTGCGTGCAGACGAGGATGGGCGAGCACGGCTTTGACTAGATTTATTTGGAGATTACTGCTCATGTCTCATTCAGCACAAATCCAAATGTTTCCATATTCGCAATGTATTTAAATAGTTTACATTATAAATAATAGTTTTACACTTGCACATTCGCACATAGACAGAAAAGATGACCCACTTCATTTGAGCAAAAACATCTTTGGAAGAGCAGAGTGGACCGGTATACTGGTCTATTTAAACTGACCAGCGTAAACTTTTAAATGTTAAGTTGACTATTTTATTTTGATAATGAACAGACTGCGATGCAAGTTTGAATCACTAGAATATATGTGCGCTCCAGCGCGATCGAAACAGCCGAGACAGAATTTTTTTTCGCAGGGTTAGGAAAATGTTAGATCGTGACCATGTCTCTGGATGTCATTCGAGATATAGCCTTCATTAATGTGGCTTTGTTCTGGTTTGCCGGTTTCTTTTCTTAAATCTACTAATTTTCCAGGTTTATTTTATTATCTTTCACTTTTAAATCACATCTCTTACTGTGTGTGGTAAACATATGGGAAGGGAAATGAAATATTTCATGAATTAAGAATTTGTTTATTTATTACTTTGTTCCCTTATTTCAGTTAAATCATGGGTTATTTAGGGAACAAAATTAAAGAAACATTGACAATTGCCACAAATTAATAAGTCGTAGGAACGAATTAAGTTGTAGGAATGAATAGACTACCTGTCCTGTCACTGTGTCCCGCAGCCCTGCAAAGCGCAGTTATCTGATGAAATGACTTAGCTACTACATTTCTATTGCTTTTCATGTTGAAGAACTTGTAAACTTTAAAAGTACATTAAAATAAAAACAACACATCACATTAAAAGCTTAATTAGTACACTGAATTAATAATGATTAATTTATATACGGTCACCATCACTCACAGCGACTCACACGTGTTCTGCGCACGAGCCGCATGCAACCCAACCTTGAATCAGTTAACCGACCATCGACAACCTTAATCGATCAATCTCTTATCGACAATTAACCGATAATCGATTAATCATTTGCATCCCTACTGGCTACCTATTAAACATCGTATAGATTTAAAAATCTTGCTCATTACTTTTAATGCCCTGAATAGTATAGCACCTCAGTATTTGAACAAGCTCTTGTTACATTATAGTTCTCCACGTCCGCTGCGTTCTCAAAACTCTTTTTTTGAGAATTTGAGAAATACCTAGAATAACTAAATCAACTGCGGGCGGCAGATCGTTTTCCTATTTGGTGCCAAAACTCTAGAATAACAGACCTAACATTGTTCGGGAGGCAGACACACTCTTGGAGTTTAAATCTTGATTAAAGACCCATCTCTTTAATCTGGGTTAAACAGAACGCACTAATACGCTTCTAATATCCAAATCAGTTCAAGGATTTTTAGGCTGCATTAATTAGGTAAACCAGAACCGAGAACACTTCCCATAACACCCGATGTAATGGCTACATCTTTAGAAAAACGGGATACACACTAATAATAGTCTGTTTCTCTTATTCCGAGGTCCCCACAGCCAACAGATCCAGTCTGTATCTAGATCAGATGGTGGAAAGGGACCTAGAAAGGACCTCTATAGCCCTGACAGCAGAGACCATTACAACTAGATGAGCCCCAGATACAGATCCCCTGTAAAGTCCATGCCTCAGACGACTGCAGGTACCAGTTGAGTCCTCTGCACAATGTGACTTTGCTACAGCCTGGAATTGAATTGCCGATTTTATCTGGCCAGAGGAGAACTGGTGGTGGAATTGGTGCCCTATGCAAACTGTGTACAGGGAGCGGCGGTACAGGACAGGAGTCAATGAGAAGTTTAGTCTATTGTTGTTTATACATTTAAAAATCACATCCTTCCACCTTGCTCAAAGAATTAATAATTTTAGACCGATTTCTATAAATCAGCAAATTATTTTTTTCACAGCAGAACTCCTATCACTAACCATGATAAACGAGAGCATCATTTCCTAATGCATTCAAACGTCAAGGGAAAGCTCTGAGGTCTGCTTTAATCAGTAAGAACCAGAAAATCAAAATCATTGCATGGCCGAGCAAAGACCCAAAATAGCAACAGCAGTGTTGCCAGAGGAGACTACAATAGGTGCAGCAGGATCATGTTACCGTGGCTGAACTGAGAACTTAAATTATGGACTCTTATGGATTTCATAATCTAAATTGTCTCTCGAGAGCCTGGCGTTTAAGCGGAGAACACACTACACGACTGTCAGGCTGATTATGAATGTAATTTGGTATTGACAACTGATCGTTCCAAGTCTGACCAGGTCTCTTTCAGTTGGGCTCAGTGGCTTTTTGCAGTCAGCAGAAAGAGTTGTATAGCATGTGGTGTCAAGAACCAGTTGTTGCAAGTGGTTTTCTCAAAGATTTTTTAAAAACAGTTTAATATTTGCGACTAACGCCAGCATTAATTGTACATGCAGCTTTGCAGTGGAGATGTGCTCAATGTCAATCCATCATTGTTAATTTTCACATTGTAATGATCACTCATTCATTTATTGATGTACTTATCAGCCATCAGACTATGAGACGACACTGTCATAACATCCTATGGGTGCGTCCCAATTCAGATTATCTTGCAATTATTCTGCTTACTGAACATTTCAAATAAGGAGTTTATATTAGTAGTCCCATATTCATAACGGACCCCAAAGCCTGTTTACAAATGTCTACCATTGTAATATACATCTGCCAATGTCTGTATAGAGGGTGTATAAACAAAAAGAGCGTGCGTGTATCTTTTAACATGTATACATTTATTTTACTCTCTGCACAACTCTTTATACATTGGATTGATTTTACTAAACGAAGTGTGCACCAAATAGACATTCCTCCAGGAAAACTCGGTATTGGAAGAAACTTAAAATTCAATGACTAGGATCAGGTGGGTGGCAAAAACAAAATACTGATCAAGACATCCCTAATAGTTACATTTTAATTTTGCTAAATCTTATGCTACCAGATCTCATCACACCCCTAGTTTGCTATCCATTAATATAAAAAGTTATAAATCAATATTTATCAGTTCTGAAATTTTGTCAGCAGAGTTATAAAGTAGAGAACCTTCTTTACCTTCTTAAAAAGAACAACACCATCTTTGGCCACTTCAAACTTTGAAAAGCCTGCATCATCAGAGATGATGCCAAAGGGAATGTCATCCACAGCCTCTGCGGTTTTAATGAAGGCCTTGGCATTTTCTGATTCAACATCCTGCAAAGAGGCCGAAAAATGTATTTGTAAAAAGCACCAAAAACTAAACTAGCTTTTGAAAACAATGACATTTACCTTAAAGAACCCAATGACTGCAACCTCATTATCAGCAATAAGAGACTCTGCCTGGGTCACATCAGTTAAAGTAGTAGCTGCAGGGCCAGTTCGCTTTTTCAGCCAGTTGACGATGTCATCAGCCTGTCGGCCAGCTGTAAACAGAGCATGAGCATCTCATAGTGAGACAAAGGAACCTGGTGGTATCAAGCAAACACTTGTACATGTACAGAAAAAAAAGCGCCATATCAACTATAGGAGATGTGCCACATTTCGATTTGGCACATTATTAATATATTTTTTTTTTCCCAAAGCACCTTGCACTGCGTTTCATAACATGTGACCTTGGTGTGCTAAACTCCAGTTCTACTCTAAGCTACAGAAATAATGCACTGATAATAAATATACATGCGCTATTAAATGCAGTAAACATAACTAAAGTGTTCATTTCATGCATCCTCAGCAATTTATGTCCATTTATGACCACAGGGCAGGACCGACATGCTGTCAATGTGATTGACATGACACAGTCTCAAAGGTAGTCTTAATTATGCTGTTTTTAAATGAGTGAGGAGCAAGCACCACAGCTAACAGCAAGAACTACTGATGTGACACATCAACAATCACACTGTGGTTCAGCTTTTGATCAACACTGAGTTCTTATGACATGACCTGATACAGATGCCTGATAGAGCCCTTCCATCAAGGACTCCAGATAAGACAAAGATTAAATATTCTTTAATTTAGTTTTCTGTGATCGCTCAAGGAATCTGAAAAGCGTTACTTTTTTTAAGACCTTGAGACATCTGAAAGTCAAGGAACTTGCATTTACTTAGACATGTCTGCTCTGTAGGAGTAAGACAGCCATGGAGAGCAGACTACAGCAACCATACCAAAGGCAACGTGAGAAACTGCATGTTGAAGGAAAAGGGGGAGGGGCCCTTCTACAAATAGGCTGGAACTCCGGGCTTCCACGTACAGAATGACATGCACGTCTTCAGCAGTTAGCACTTACATTAATGGTATGCAGACCACTGACCTGTCTAAACTGAATAATGGTTTACGGTATAAGATGGCATCAATACAGCTCAGTCACACTTCACAGCAGTTCAAACCAAAACAAACCTGTTAGAACTTTGTGCACTTACTGATTTCCTTCTATCTGGTTTTAAGCCAGGCTTATTTATTGATTTTGAAAATTTTGAAACCTTTTTTTTTTTCACACAAAAGTAGAAGTCAAAAGCTGAACACAGTCTAGTAGTCCACAGAAAAAGATGGACCATAAATATTATACAGGAAAATTGTGGCTGATATCTCTAACCAGAATACTCCTTGGGGTTCTCCTTCTCTCCTCTCTTGAAGAACTTGATGGTGGGATATCCACGAACACCAAACTCCTGAGCGAGCTCAGATTCCTCCGTTGCATCCACCTTTGCTAGTTTGATGTCTGAGCCTTCAGCTTTCAGCATACCAGCTGCTTTGGCATATTCGGGGGCCAGGGCTTTGCAGTGCCCACACCATGGTGCATCTGCAGTTAGCAAAAAATGGTTAAATGCAATAAACCTGACATGTACTGTCACTGCATGTTAGCGATTTTACATTCATTACACAAGCCACATTAGCAGTAATTTGAATGTGTGTGTGTGTATATATATATATATATATATATATATATATATATATATATATATATATATATATATATATATATATATATACACACACACACTCTAGTGTTCAAACCCAGTAAAACGGAATAAACTAAATAAGTACGGCAAACTTATTACTCTAATCTTTTTCAACACGTCATATCTCAAAACCTGACATGCTATTAAAGTCAAGACCAAAGCTCAGTGGTTATAAAAATTCACATGCATCAAATATTCACTCACTCTTTTATCAGATAAAACACTAATGAAAGACTGTATAGTTTACGTTTTAATTAGCCTACATTGTTCACATGAAAAGTGTTTTAAAATACCAAATTCAATTTAAAAGTTATTTTTCTGATGTACACGTCAACCTAACGCGGGGTTGCTGCAAAGTCCGGCCCATATTACTCGCAGTCACACCTCCGAGTATGACGAAACACTCGTGGAGGCTAGTGATTGGCTAATTCGAGAGTCTATCACGTCCCTCCATCAGGATATACTCATATAGAGTGCCCAATAAATTTAGCCCGATAATGCGTACATAAACTAACCTAGCAGCTCGGTTACACACAGTTTGTGAAGTCTGTTCAGGTTTAAAACTCATTCATGCTTAACCATAACATAACGCATCCCATTATTAAGTGGCGAAACCGAAAAACAAGTGAAAGCGCATATCAATGAATTCATTATCTTCAACACGACAGGAACTCAGAGCTACTGCTCCAAGTCTGCTATTGCCCTGAATACATACAAATCTACTAACTTGAATCGAATGTATTATTCTTAAATTGATTCGACGTACTGTACTTTAGCGTTTTTAAAATAGTTTTGGGGCGAGTGGCAAAGACCTCTTCAAATCATTAACCTTACATTAGAACCACTTATCTGAACGCTTTCAAATTCACGTTCTTACGTTGTGGTTTAATATTATCATTAAGATTTGGTTAGCTCACGTCTATTAATTGGGTTATGATTGCAAGAGATTAAGCACTGCTGCAGCAAATCAAATCTAAGAATAAAAAAACAATTCACTTCACTAAGAGTTGGTTTCGTTTTGCGTTCTCCTCATGCACAAGCTATCGACATGAACACAGCAACAATTCAAACAAAGTTGGCGACTAACGTTACTTACAAAACTCAACAAGGATATTTGGGTAAGTTTTGAGCGCCTCCTCGAAGTTACTTTTCTTGAGTACGAGCACGTCCTCCTCCTCGGCGATATCAGCCGTGCTCATAGCAGCCAGTGCGCACACAATCAACAACTTCAGCATCTCGGATCACTTCCAAACGTGCCAATTATTAATAATAACGTGATGGAAGCCTGGGAGACTGTTAGCGCGGCGGATCTTCTTTCACCTTTAACTGTCTGAAGTGTTGCTTGAATTTTGTGTCTGCCGCTAATTACGTGGCATTGAGCGCAGGAAACAGAGAGGACAGCGCTGCTGCGCATGCGCATTTATCAGGCCGAACGCAGTTCGTGTTGAATTGTGAGTGGACCGCGCGTCTCCTAGCACCTGGGAGTGTATGGAAGCATATGGGTAGCAATATTCAATTTGGAATGTAATATGCAAAATGACAATGCAATATGTAAAATGGCAATGCATTTCTGCATTTACATTTACATTTTCCAATACATTTGTGTCATGTTTGGTGCAAAATGAAAATGAAAATTAAATTACATAATTTAATTTGCCATTTAATACACTAGTTTTAATATGTAAAATGAATACTAATTTTAACGCTTTATAAGTTGCAAAATTAAAAATGTATTACAGAAATGATTAGATATTTATAACATGTTCAAGCAAAAACTGTGGCAAAATTATCATTCAAATGCTATTTTTCTTAATTGCATTAACACTCACAGTCAAGGCACTTACAATTGCATTTTCATTCAATGTACCGCAATGAATGTAGCAAAATTCAATGTGCACATTGAAAATGCATTCCGAGCCGATCACGTCTCTGCCACCTCGCGCCATGTCAATCACTGCGTGAACAAGGCGGGGCTTGCAGAAGGTCAAGAGACCCAAGACTCAAGAAGAGGATTCATGTGAGAGAACATGGACAAGACAGTTGGTCCGTGTAAGTTTTGATCATTTCGGTTTATGGCTTCAATATTTCATTCGCACTTGTGGGCCGAGCTGAAACGCTGCTTTCATCTGATTGGTCGAATCGCTCCACCTTCAGCTCAGTCTTTTCATTCTTTCAGGCAGAATAAGATTCAGTACGAGTGAAGCACTGTAATGTCTGAAACCACCACTCACTGTTAATAAGCATAATATTTAAATCAGAGCTGGGCACATAATTCGTGCTGCTGCGACCTGCAAATTATTTCTAGGTTGTAGTATTGTGTGAATATTGTCCCACTGATAAATACAGTGCAAATAGTTCTGTCTCTTTGGATAAAAGTGAAGTGGAAATAAATATAGTTAAATTATGAAATAAAATTTAAATAGGATTTTTTTGGGAAGGTAAGTCTGGCCAGTTATACAGCAAGGCGAGTCAGACGAGTCTGAAGATCTGAGGTGAATTTGGTGAAACATTAAAGTTCTAGTCTGTGTCAATTACTCTCATAATCAATAATAATAATAATGTTACCTGTATTTTTCAGACTATAAGTCGCACCTAAGTATAAGTTGCATCAGTCCAAAAATATGTCATGACGAGGAAAAAAACATATATAAGTCGCACTGGACTAAGTCACATTTATTCAGAACCAAGAGAAAACATTACCATCTACAGCCGCGAGAGGGCGCTCTGGGGTAGGCTACAGGAACACTGAGCAGCATAGAGCGCCCTCTCGCGGCTGTAGACTAATGTTTTCTCTTGGTTCATTTCTCTTGGTTCATTTCTCTTGGTTCATGTCAAATTAATTTTGATAAATAAGTCACACCTGACTGTAAGTCGCAGGACCAGCCAAACTATGAAAAGAAGTGCGACTTATATTCCGGAAAATACGATAAATATATGTGGGGTTTCTCAAGCCCAACAAAGAAGACTAAAAAGAGAAACATCATTCAATTTAGTATGTAATAAAACTAATATTACTAATTTATTTCAGAAATGTAACTATATTAATTTTCACAATTATTTATTATTGTCAAAAACACATACCTTGTGCCTTATGACTTAAAATTTGAGAGTGGTAAATGTTACAGACATGGAACTGTTCAGTCTATTATTGATTTTTATTTCCACTTCACTTTTATCCAAAGAGACAGAACTATTTGCACTGTATTTATCAGTGGGACAATACTCATACAATACTACAACCTAGAAATAATTTGCAGGTCGCAGCAGCACGAATTATGTGCCCAGCTCTGATTCAAATATTATGCTTATTAACAGTGAGTGGTGGTTTCAGACATTACAGTGCTTCACTCCTACTGACTCTTATTATGCCTGAAAGAATGAAAAGACCGAGCTGAAGGCGGAGCGATTCGACCAATCAGATGAAAGCAGCGTTTCAGCTCTGCCCACAAGTGCGAATGAAATATTGAAGCCATAAACCGAAATGATCAAAACGTACACGGACCAACTGTCTTGTCCATGTTCTCTCACATGAATCCTCTTCTTGTGTCTTGGGTCTCTTGACCTTCTGCAAGCCCTGCCTTGTTCACGCAGTGATTGATGTGGCGTGAGGGGGCGGAGATGTGATCGGCTCGGAATGCATTTTCAATGTGCACATTGAATTTTGCTACATTCATTGCGGGACTTTGAATGAAAATGCAGTTGTAAGTGTCTTGACTGTGAGTGTTAATGCAATTAAGAAAAATAGCATTTGAATGATAATTTTGCCACAGTTTTAGCTTGAAAATGTTATACATATCATTTCTGTAATACATTTTCATTTTAATTTTGCAACTGACTTGCAAGCGTTAAAATTAGTATTCATCTTACATATTAAAACTAGTGTGTGAAATGGCAAATTAAAATTATGTAATTTAATTTTCATTTTGCACCAAACGTGACACAAATGTATTGGAAAATGTAAATGTAAATACAGAAATGCATTGCCATTTTACATATTGCATTGTCATTTTGCATATAACATTCCAAATTGAATATTGCTACCCATATGCTTCCATAGAAGTGAATCTGTCAGTCTTGAAAATGAATCAAAGGCTGCGTCCGAAATAGCATACTGCATACTGAGTACTACGTTTGAATTTGAACGTACTACTCGACCGTTAGAAAAGTACGTTCTATATAATATGAATGTGGGTAGTATGAATGGAATTCGGACGTATTACATCCGCCATGTTGACATTGTCACGTGACCTACGTCGTCACAACAGCGCGTAAATTTAAAGAGACCAATCTACTAAGCGAACATTTTCGTTATTCTTACCGCTTCCGTCTGCGTTTTTACGTCGTTTGAATCAACAATTCAAAGCAGCGTCGGTCAGCTGCTCGCAGATCACGCCTTCCTTGACAGCTTGTAAATCCTATACTAAATATAAATTTAGTTTTTAATTTTCTACCTCAGAATAACAGCACCTACATCTGTGAACAGAATGACAGCCTGATTTTATGTAAGGATATAAAGTAATTTATTGTAATAAATGAATACAAATAAAAATACACAAAAGAAACAAAATGAACAAATCAATGAATAAACTTGAATGAATGCTTAGACAAATACTCACACACACACACACACACACACACTTATATACACATAAATACACACAAATACATTATAGAAATATACATAAATACATACATTTATTCATTTAGCAGACACTTTTATCCAAAGTGAAATACATACATAATATATACATTATAGACAGTATAGGCACACATATATATATATATATAGATATAGATAAAGATAGATATATCAGCAAAGGCCCTGGAAGTGAGTCCTGCCGTTGTGCCAGATGTTGTTGCATGCTGTGCAGTGCTCCACAACCTCCTTCTTCTGAATGAGGACATTCCTGATCCAGAAGTTGTAGAGAGACTCTGCAAATCAGCTCATGTTCTCATAGTGCTATTGTTTAAGCTTCTGTAAGTTATGAAGGTAATTTTAAGACTGTCAAATCGAGATATATATATATATATATTATATTAGTTATATTAGTTATTTAAGAAATATACATATAATCAGGGTGCGATTTGTGAAAAAAAACAGAGGGGGGGGGTGTTTTGAAACATTTTAATTCATAAAAGTAAACCATGAGGACATGAACTAGATGACGTCATGCACTAATTAGCATATTTTATTTATGACGTAAGTGCATCGTATTGCCTCCCTATGCTTACATACTGCAATTTAATTTAGCCATTTAATTAAATTTTCAATAAAACAGTTTTTATTACTATATTTTAATGTTTCTGTTGTCAGACAACGGAATGAATATTATAATGACTGAAACGCATAAGACATTACCAGCTCTCAAACATTAATCTGCACTAATGAAATCAAATACACATACGATAAAGTCAGTGGTTGTGCTGTGACTGATGTCGGCTATACTTGCTTGTAAAATAGAGTTAGAAGCAACAGAATATCTTTTTTTTTATTTTACTGAAAGTGCTGTTCCTCTCTGCGCTCGCTGAACACAGCAGATGCAGAGAGAGAGGCTCGCACTGGGAAAGAGAGACCTCGCGCTCGTGCGGCAGCACCAGAGAGTCTCAGAGACTAAATAATGGTTGCCCAAAAAGTCGCTAGATTTGTCGCAAGTCGCTTTATTGAAAAAGACGCCAAGTTAGCAACGCCACTGCCCAGCGGACCGGCTTCGACCGTCTCGCAAGTGTTGATTGGCTATTACTAGTGAGGTGTAACCAATCAGATAGCGCCGTGGGCGGGACATTGAGCAAGTCGGCAGAGTGGTGAATACAGAGAGGCTGCACACCAGCCAAAGAAGCGCATTTTAAAATAAAATTGACTTTAATCAAACCACGGATCCGTGATAAGTTTTGTGATCCGTTTCGCCACTAGTGTAGTAGCACTGATCACTTTGAGGCGGGGATAAAAATAATTAAGCAGAGGCAGGGATACATTCACCAGAAAGGGGGAAATCCCACGCACCCTGCATATAATTATATAAACTATAAATCACATAAATATGAATAAATACACATGTAAATATTTAAATTTAAACATTTGTGTGTATTTATATATACACATAAATATACACATTACACACATAACCGGGAAATCGTATTAGTTATTTGAAATTCTAGCAACATATCACATAACATATTATATCAACATATAAAAGAGAGGGTAATGTGCGGCTTGTCTCAAAAAATTTGATTGAGGGTCATAGAAGCCATCTGTTCTGGACACCTGTTTGTACACCCCCCTCCCCTCCCCGTACACCCCAGTATGCTAAATATGAACTTATGAACCCAAGAAGGAATTTCGGAGGGAGGGAGAAGTGTTGGGAAGCTATGTGCTTTTTTTTTTTTAACTCTGAAAAGGGCGAAATCATGAAAATGGTGTAAGGGAAAATTTTATTAATGTTTTAAGTACACAGTGCATTTCAAGAAAAAGGTTATAAACACAAACAGAAATGTAAACAATGTAAAAACGTTGTTACAAATGAAAAAAAGAAAACTAGGTTGCTGGTTATTAATCTAAAACAACTAAACAAGTCAAACTATCAGATATGTTTTCGTTAAGCAACACGTGAAAAAGATGTGAGAGCTTGTAGCATTACAATTTAAAATGGTGTTTTGTTACCAGCTAGAAAAGAAAGAAAACTAGATTACAGAGTTTTAAAGGATGTGTACCTTACCTCATACTAAAAAAGAAGCGAATGTAAAGAAACGATACAAACCAGAAAACTTGGTGTTTTGTCACGATGTTAGAAAAAGTTAAAACAAAAGAAAAAATATGGTAGGCATTTACGCTGATCTCAAAGAAAATACATCAGACAAGATACTAGTCAAATCTATGCAGTACTTTACCACTAACTACAATTTTTTAAATCTAGACTGTTAAACGAAAGAAAATAAAAAGATCCACCAGCAGAATTTGCGAAGCCTTCCATAAAACAACCTCCCAGCACCGCAGACACACTCCGAATGAGGCTCGGGAATTCTCCGGAAAAAAAACACGCCTCCAGCGCTAGAGAGGGCAGGGTTGTAGGTGTGATAGCAGCATCAAATAGATTTAAATGTTAAAATAATTAAACTAAGTAGTTTTTAATAAATAGACATCAGTCCTTAATTAGTGAAAACTTTATCCGTTTAAACATATGGTCAATTTTTACTTTTTAAATGATGTAGGCCTATACGATTTTTATTTAATAAAAAAAAAAAAAAAAATCGTTGAAAAAAGTGTTATTTGTTTTTAATGTATTAAGTTAATTACTTTAATCTACGCCTAGTCTAAATCTAGACTATCTCCGTCGATAGATTTTATTTTTGTCAAGCTTAATTTCTCAAGCTATGTCAATTAACACACACACACAAACACACTTTCCTTCTGTCAAGCTTGTGTCGTGTTATCTAGTAAATAAACCAGACGTCATTTCAAGCATCGAAACGTGACCGTGTCCGGCGTCTGGCGTCTTTGTGATTCCTGGCGCGTGCATATCAGTTAGACATCAACCGGTTGTAAAACATCTAACGGTTTGAAATGCTTGTAACTCGATTGTGAAACTAACTAATTTCAATGGACGTCGGTGTCATTTAACAGCCCAAAAATCCATCCACTCATACATCCAATGTACGTTTTAACAAGACATAGGTTGGTATATATAGGATTTTGTTAGTTTTTATTTTAATTACATTTATTATTTTTATTCACAAGGTGATTTTTTTTAAACACAAATGCAAGCATCAATGCAAAGTCTCAACACACACACACACACTCTCACACACACACACACACACACACTTTCCTTCTCCCGTGCTTATGTTGTGTTATCTAGTAAATGAACCAGACATATACAACCCGAATTCCGGAAAAGATGGGACGTTTTTTAAATTTTAATAAAATGAAAACTAAAAGACTTTCAAATCACATGAGCCAATATTTTATTCACAACAGAACATAGATAACATAGCAAATGTTAAACTGAGAAAGTTTACAATTTTATGCACAAAATGAGCTCATTTCAATTTTGATTTCTGCTACAGGTCTCAAAATAGTTGGGACGGGGCATGTTTACCATGGTGTAGCATCTCCTTTTCTTTTCAAAACAGTTTGAAGACGTCTGGGCATTGAGGCTATGAGTTGCTGGAGTTTTGCTGTTGGAATTTGGTCCCATTCTTGCCTTATATAGATTTCCAGCTGCTGAAGAGTTCGTGGTCGTCTTTGACGTATTTTTCGTTTAATGATGCGCCAAATGTTCTCTATAGGTGAAAGATCTGGACTGCAGGCAGGCCAGGTTAGCACCCGGACTCTTCTACGACGAAGCCATGCTGTTGTTATAGCTGCAGTATGTGGTTTTGCATTGTCCTGCTGAAATAAACAAGGCCTTCCCTGAAATAGACATTGTTTGGAGGGAAGCATATGTTGCTCTAAAACCTTTATATACCTTTCAGCATTCACAGAGCCTTCCAAAACATGCAAGCTGCCCATACCGTATGCACTTATGCACCTCCATACCATCAGAGATGCTGGCTTATGAACTGAACGCTGATAACATGCTGGAAGGTCTCCCTCCTCTTTAGCCCGGAGGACACGGCGTCCGTGATTTCCAACAAGAATGTCAAATTTGGACTCGTCTGACCATAAAACACTATTCCACTTTGAATTAGTCCATTTTAAATGAGCCTTGGCCCACAGGACACGATGGCGCTTCTGGACCATGTTCACATATGGCTTCCTTTTTGCATGATAGAGCTTTAGTTGGTATCTGCTGATGGCACGGCGGATTGTGTTTACCAACAGTGGTTTCTGAAAGTATTCCTGGGCCCATTTAGTAATGTCATTGACACAATCATGCCGATGAGTGATGCAGTGTCGTCTGAGAGCCCGAAGACCACGAGCATCCAATAAAGGTCTCCGGCCTTGTCCCTTACGCACAGAGATTTCTCCAGTTTCTCTGAATCTTTTGATGATGTTATGCACTGTAGATGGTGAGATTTGCAAAGCCTTTGCAATTTGACGTTGAGGAACATTGTTTTTAAAGTTTTCCACAATTTTTTTACGCAGTCTTTCACAGATTGGAGAGCCTCTGCCCATCTTTACTTCTGAGAGACTCTGCTTCTCTAAGACAAAGCTTTTATAGCTAATCATGTTACAGAGCTGATATCAATTAACTTAATTAATCACTAGATGTTCTCCCAGCTGAATCTTTTCAAAACTGCTTGCTTTTTTAGCCATTTGTTGCCCCCGTGCCAACTTTTTTGAGACCTGTAGCAGGCATTAAATTTTAAATGAGCTAATTAAGTGGATAAAAGTGTAAAATTTCTCAGTTTAAACATTTGCTACATTATCTATGTTCTATTGTGAATAAAATATTGGCTCATGTGATTTGAAATTCCTTTAGTTTTCATTTTATTAAAAATTAAAAAACGTCCCAACTTTTCCGGAATTCGGGTTGTATAATTAAAAGTATCTCCCTTTAACAATATAACAGGAAAGAAGTATCATCTCAAGTTGTGCATCGAAACGTGACCGTGTCCGGCATCTGGAGTCTGTGTCATTTAACAGACCAAAAATCCATCCACTCATTCACCCAATGTACATTTTAACAAGACATAAAGGGGTGATATATATAGGATTTTGCTAGTTTTTATTTTAATTACATTTATTATTTTTATTCACAAGGTGATTTTTCAAACACAAACATCAATGCAAAGCCTCAACACACACACACACACTTATGAGGTTTTTAACTTATTAAGACTTTGACTTATTGACTTTTGACTTATTAAGATCTTTGATTTCCAATGCGAGACGGAATAACTTTTAAACGCAAACGATACACAATACTTTGTGGGGAGAAACGCTAAACAGATATCATCGCATTGATTTTGGAATTGTAAAAAATCTATGCATTTCAAACAATCGAAGTTAATGCCGTATCTATCCCGTCAAGATGAAAGGCCGTCTTTACGCAGCAGGATATAAGATAAAGGCCAGACGGTGTCTGGTGTAGATCATGCCGGTAACAGATACATTCAGTCAAGTTGTAAAAATAATATACATAAATCAACGTGTATGAGTATTAAAGATTTATGCTATTAGGGTCTGCTCTACTGAAGTTTATTATATTTTAGAGGTGTTCTCAAGAGACGCCCACAGGGCTACCCAACCTTTAAAAACTAAAAGTTGTGTCATGCTCATTACCTGCAAGTTATCTTCAAGCCGTGCTACGTTACAAAACCAAAAATAAATGAAAACAATGGCAGACAACTACCAGGGTGTTTATTTTTTATTTTTTTATATATAAATGATTTAAATATATTTTAAAGTGAATATTTGTTTAATGTCTCGTGGATGATCTCTAGGTGGTTTTGAGAATCAGGATATCGATGAAGGTTTGGAACAGATCCTTGAAGAGTTATGTGAGTATTTTCCAATTTTATTTTATTAACTCAATCAACTTTTGCTATCATTCTTAAAGTTGATGAGGCCGTGTTGTTTGCCTATGATGAACCCGGAGCTGTTAATAACGGTAAGCCTTTTTCTCAATAAGTTAAAAATGAAGGTTCACATAACATGATTACCATTACATACCATAAAATTTTTTTTTTTTTTTTTTTTGACAGATGAGCTAGCTGTTGTCGACAATCAAGCGGTGATAATTCCACCAGAAAACGTTGCACAAGAGGTTGTGATTAGTACCGAATCACCGCGTGATCTAGGACACGTCACGAATCCCGGCCCAGCCGACGCTCTGGCTTGTGAAGGAGCTTCTCACAATCTACCAAATGTCTCAAGTGTTCGCACTGAAGTTAGTGTTACGTGTAGGCCGCGCCACTCGGAGGGTCAGGGGGTAAAACGTTTGAGGCCACCGGAGCGGGAAATGGGCGATATTCCAACCACCAGTCGTTTAAGGACTTCGGAGAATAACGGTATGTATTAAAACAGTGAAAACTTGTTATTACGCTTTATGTTTTGCATTTTATTCAACAAAATAATAATAAAAGTTTTATCAACATTTACAAAGCAAGGATATGACGAAGGGGGACTAACAGCCTGGACCGATTCGATGGTGAGCGCATGGGATCGCGCGTCTTTTAACGAATCGGCAAGCGAGGAGGAGACGGAAGAGTTACCTCACGAAAATCCTCAAGAGCTGTTCCGTGAACGTGATTTAAATAGAAGGCTTGATTATGATATGCTTCGCCATGTTAATCGACAGTTTGACACACTTTTCGATTTGAGCGGTCAAGCATTGTCCTATCGGGGTGCAGAAGAGATCGTTGGTAATGCACAAAGTGATGTGGCGATTTTAAGGAATATCATAGAGTGTCAACAACAGCTCAACGAATCCTTACGTCACGCGGCTGAATTTTGGAGAAGTTGCCACGAACAGCTATATGGTGAATTTCGACAGTTTCAACAGCGCATGAGCGGGGAACCGGGAGAAATCCATCAGGTACAAGTTGAACAAAATTTAAGTGTTAATGCTCTTACTCTAATCACGGAACGTTTAAATCTAATGCAAAGAATGTTATCAGATTTGTACTGGCGTGATCGCCCTTGATATGTATTATATTGTTGTTTTTTGTTATTATTATTATTAATTTTTTGGCTTCAATTCGTTATTACCACCAAATATTTCTTACATTATTGTTTATTTCTTACATGTAGTATTGTTTTGTTCTTGGTAGTGAATTATCATTAGTTTCTTTCATTTATTAATATTGTTTGTTGTTGTTGTCATTGATTTATACCTTAGCTATTGCATGTTATTGTCTCTCATATTAGGTGTTGTTTTACTTGCGGAGAAAAGGTGTTTTGAATTTATACCTGCTGTATGTTTCTGTTTTTGTCATCTGATTATGTCGCATTGTGAATAGGTGTTGGTGTTTTCAGGAAGTAGCACGCGTGTCTTTAAAATTTAAAAAAGGGGGGAAGTCGTGGCCTGGTGGTTAGAGAATCGGACTCCCAATCGAAGGGTTGTGGGTTCGAGTCCCGGGCCGGCAGGAATTGTGGGTGGGGGGAGTGCATGTACAGTTCTCTCACCACCCTCAATACCACGACTGAGGTGCCCTTGAGCAAGGCACCGAACCCCCAACTGCTCCCCGGGCGCCGCAGCATAAATGGCTGCCCACTGCTCCGGTTGTGTGTGTCCACAGTGTGTGTGTGTGTGTTCACTGCTCTGTGTGTGTGTGCACTTCGGATGGGTTAAATGCAGAGCACAAATTCTGAGTATGGGTCACCATACTTGGCCGAATGTCACTTCACTTCACTTCACTTCAAAAGGTGTGTTTTCGATTTAAAATAAATAAAAAAAAATATTTCAAAATGAGTGGTAAAAGATGTCACGATGATTTACATACCCACACTTCAGAAGATGATCAGAGACCATTAAGACCCAGATATGATTTTCAAAACGATACACAACAGTTACATGAAATTATTAACAATCATTTACAGATGTTACCGCCTAATCCTCTTAACATGATAGATAGATTACACGAGATTATAGACGAACAACACGAATGGCTGGGTGCTGCTATAGACACCGATGATCAGGTCGGTGCAGGACCTTCTAATAACGATCCCTCAGGTTATGATCCCACAGCTCCAGACATGGGTCTTAGTCAAAGTTACATAGATAGACTAGTGAGAGAAGGAGGTAGTATGGGTGATTTTACGATTGTCCCAAGACATCGATTTAATGGTTTAGAAATTCGCAGAACTTTAAATTTTCGTGAAATAGCAACAGATGATTTTGCAGCGTATAATATATTTTTACATGATATTTTGAACGAGATTGTTATGCTTTCCAGATTATTAGCTGGTGAGGGTTTTTTTTTTTAACATCTCTCTGCAAGGTGCAAGTCTCCCCACAGATATTAATGCCGTTCTAACGCCTGATAACAATCACGACGTTAATGTATTTGTAGATCAAATCGAACAAACCGTTCAAAGCAATACGGATGTGAGTTTTGATACCGCTTTAGAGTTACGTGTCTCTGTAGCGCGAAACAAACAAGGTGGTGGCGCACGTAGGAAGTTGGCAGACCTGGCACATAATCAGGTCATACAGAAAAATAGAATGCATTTGTTTGCCCCCAAAAATTTCACAGACAATGTGTTTTAGCATGTGCATAGCTCACTTTCTAAATCCACAGTGTACCGACGCAGAATTGATGACATTGGCCAGAAATATACATACCGATCTGGGTTACGATCCACAAGATAAAATTGCGTTGCATGATGTTTCTAAATTTGAAGCCTTTCTAGACCTGAAAATAGTTATCTTTCACAAATCTGATTCAGGTAAATTGGAAGTGTATAAAAATACGGATGAGCCGCATCACAAGACGTTGCATTTGTACCTGCATGAAGATCATTTTTATGGGATAAAAAATCTGAAAGGTTTCTTAGGTTACTCGTATGTTTGTGAGTACTGCTATCAAGGGTTTACGGATCGTAGTGTACATTATTGCAAATTTACATGTAATGTGTGCGCGAATATGTCTTGCTACACGCATCCCAAGAAACCGTTGCAATGCGATGATTGTTTGAGATACTGTAGATCTGATTTCTGTTATGAAATGCATAAACAAACACAAAGTGATGGATCGAAGTCTCAGTGTGATAGCATAAAATACTGTTATAAATGACAGTACAGAACAAAATGGGCCGGTGATAAGCTATTAACGCACAAATGTGCACCATCCAGATGTGCGCATTGCGCCGAAGTTTTCATGGGTGAAGATCACCACTGTTGCTATATTCAACCAGCCAAGCCTAGAGAACATAGCCAAGCCTATATTTATTTTGACTTTGAGACGATGTATGAAGATGGGCGCCATAAGGCAAATTATGCTTGTGCATCAACGCAAGCTGGGGATGAGTTTTCGGCGGAAGGGTTAGATTGTGTGGATCGCATGATCAAGCATTTCAGATGACCGAAATTTGAGGGTTTCACATTTATCGCACACAATTCTTCGGGTTTCGACTCTTTTATACTGCTCGAGTATTTTACTAGTCAGGGACTAACTCCAAAAATCATACTCCAAGGCTGTAGACTTGTTTACATGTACGACCAAGCCTTTAAACAGAGATACATCGACAGCTATAGCTTCTTGCCCATAAAATTGTCAAAAATGACCTCGGCTTTAAACCTAAACACCAGCGAAAAAGTGTTCTTTGCACATCATTTTAATCGCTTGCAGAATGCAAACTATATCGGCCCGTATCAGTCAAAAGATTATTATGGATACCAGACGATGTCTGATGCTGAACGTGTGAAATTTGATTCGTGGTACGAGGCCGTAGCAGGAGAGGTGTTTGACTTCAAAAAGCACTTAGCTTTGTACTGCAAGAATGACGTTGTTTTGCTACGTGAAGGATCTATGAAATACTGAAAAGAGTTTATAGAATGTACAAACGTAGATCCTTTTGGATGTATAACATTAGCCGGATGTGCTATGAAAGTGTTCAAAACGCTTTTTTTAACCAAAGACACAATTGCCTTAACGCACAAAAATGCCTACATCAATCAGTACAAATCTTACTCAAACCCTTCCATACAATGGTTGGAATACATTAAAGCACACAGAAATGTCGATGTTCATCATGCTTTAAATTATGGCGAAGCCAAATTTGGACCGTATCATGTGGACGGGTATTATGAGGCTGATAATGGCGATAAAATAGCTTTGGAGTTTCTGGGATGTTTCTGGCACGGTCATTGTTGTCGTTTTAATCCTAACGATTTGAATCCGGTGTCAAAAACACCTTTTGGTCAGAAGACAATTTGACAATAAGCTGAAAGTTTTGCGTGATACCTATAATCTAAAAGTGCACAAGATTTGGGAATGTCAGTGGGAGGCTGCTAAACAAAACGATCCCAGTGTCATTGCATTTATGAGTAATTATAATGCACCAGCGAGACTGAATCCTAGAGAAGCACTTTACGGAGGTCGTACGAACGCACTCCATTTGTACCATGAGACCGCTGAGGGCGAGCGCGTGTCATATCTGGATTTCACATCTCTATATCCGTACGTACAGTCGTGTAAAACCTACCCTATTGGACATCCTGAGATCATTTTAAAAGATTTTGAGCCGGTCAAATCTTATTTCGGCCTCATTAAATGCAGTGTACTGCCCCCACGTAAACTACTGCATCCAATATTGCCTGTCAAATCCTCTCAGGGGAAACTACTATTTGCGCTGTGTCGCACCTGTGCTGAGGCACAGTATCAGGGTCAGTGTCAGCACGGTGATGACGAAAGAGTCATTTAAGGAGTTTGGACCTCTGTCGAGCTCTCCAGAGCTATTGATAAAGGTTATTCGGTAGTCAGAATTGAGGAAGTCTGGCATTTTCCGCAGACATCAGACACTTTATTTAGCGGTTATGTTAAGACGTTTCTCAAATTCAAACAAGAGGCTTCAGGTTTTCCATCACACGTAGTGACAGATGCTGAAAAGGAGTCTTACGTCAGAGATTATTTTGAGAAGGAGGGAGTTCAGCTCGACTTTGACAAAATAGCACTTAACTTAGCACGCAGATCTATAAATAAATATTTATTGAATTCGCTTTGGGGTAGGTTTGGACTTGTGGTGTAATCAAGCAACAGCGGAGCTTTTAACAAACCCTGAAGATTTCGCCTGCTATATCTTTGGAAACGGACGTGTCATTAAACACTTCTCATTCGTGTCGGACAATGTGGCTTTAGTTCAATGGTGCTATGCCGATGAAGACCCCACCCACGCGAGTGATGTTAATGTGTTCATCGCCGCATTTACCACGGCTTACGGCCGTTTGGAGTTATATGATCTCATGGATCAGTTAGGGCCCCGTGTTTTTTACGTAGATACAGACAGCGTAATCTTTGTATCGAAAGATGTAGATTGGGTACCTAAAACAGGTGCATATCTTGGTGAGTTGACGAATGAACTTGATGATGACGATTTCATAAGGACTTTTGCTTCAATGGGACCCAAAACATACGTGTTTAAAACCACAAAAAATAAAGTAACTCTTAAAGCTAAAGGGATCACGTTGCATTCTGCTAATGCGAAAATTGTAACTCTAGAAAGCATGATATGTCTGATACAGGGGTATGTAACATCACGTGACACTAGCCACCTGCTCACATGCACAGAGACCATTGTGCGGAATAAAAAGAAGTTCACTCAGCATAATAGAGCAGTTTTGAAAAGATTCAAAGTGGTATATGCAGAGGTGGGTAGAGTACCCAAAAACTGGACTCAAGTAAAAGTAAAAGTACTTCTAGAAATATTTACTCAAGTAAAAGTAAAAGTACTAGTCTTGAATGGTTACTTGAGTAAGAGTAAAAGAGTATCGGATAAAAAATCTACTCAAGTAGTTAGTTACTAGTTACTTTGGGTCATATATACTGAGCCTATATTTATTTAGATATATAGATAAAATGTATGTAATGTATGTGTGTGTGTATACATGTATATATTTCATCAGCCTTTACTCCAATTTATGTAATTTATTATAAAACCCTGTCTGTTTACTTAAGTAACAGATATAGGTGTCATGCCATAACATTTTTAAAACGACTGACTTTATATTAAATGTGAATTTAACATTGAAAGTTAATGTGATATAAATATTGCTACTAATCTTTCATCTTTCAGAAAGAGAGCAAATAACATTTACATCATTAAAGATCATTTTCACTGACAGTCTAGATTTCAATCACTCTCAGAAACTCCCATTAAAATCATTGAAACTGTTAACACTGTGAAATCAATATCTTAATTAAAGATTCGTACACACATCCGCACTTTGTTGTTTCTGACGAGAGAATTCGCCAGAAAGAAGTATTCAGTCAGTGAGCGAGTGAAGGAAGCACCGGCATTTTAGCGATGACTCATCGGAACACCTCTGATTGGCCAATGCTTTAATAAGCTCAAAAGAATCCTGTGTGATTGGTTATAATGCGCAGTGCTGTAAAAACACATCTATCTCTGGCTCAGCACCAGCAAGCGATCACAGATCTGAATTTAGCAGCTGATGATATGACTTGCTGAACGTACTCGCACCGGTGTGATTATATTAAAATTAATAAAATCTTAATCGGCTATTTTTTGTCTTTTGGAAGCTGCATTCAACTTGACTCCCCTCTGTTATAAGCCACACACGTACAACAAACTAATGTCACAGTGGTATCGTGTACTGTAATCGAATGTAGCCCAAGTTATTACCTGTTAAACAGTAGACAGCACATGCATATAATAAGGATCTCCATCGCAAGCAAATAATAGCCTTTGCAGATTTGCTTTCAATTCAGTGCAGTTCCATAGAAACGCTGCTGATGTTCTTAAACGTTACAACTCCGAGTGAACCACTTCAGACGCTCAGCGCGTGCGGCAGGGAACTGAACGACTCATTCAAACTGATTCATGAACCAATTCGCTCGTTTGCCAATTGGTTTGATCAAGCCTTTGAACAGAATTGACTCAAAAGAATGATTCATTCGCGAATGGGCATCGCTCATTGCCCAGAGAAAAGTAGACGGCGCGTTTGGAATAAACTGAAGCATTTATAACATTTATTGCATTAAGATAAAGTAACGAGAGGAGCGTCGCCCACAGTAACGAAGTAAAAGTACAGATTTTCCCCCCAAAATTTACTCAAGTAAGAGTATAAAGTACCCATCTTTAAATATACTCCGAAAAGTATTAGTTACCCCAAAAAATTACTCAAGTAAATGTAACGAAGTAAATGTAACTCGTTACTACCCACCTCTGGGTATATGACAAACGCGTGCTACTTCCTGATTACACTACACTTTCTTATGGCTACTAATGGTATTTCTAGCACACAAAATGTCTATGTTGAAGAGGATTTTGACTTTCGTTTCCAATATCCTTACTCAGCCTTAGTCTCCGGGCCATTCGGAAGCGGAAAGACTGTTTTTGTAAAGAATTTATTGTGTAATGCACACAAGTTGATCAATGTAAAAATTGACAGTATTGTATTTTTATACAGTTGTTGGCAACCTTTGTATGATGAACTGTTGTCATTGTATGATATAAAATTTATTGAAGGTATTCCAAACTCTTTAACCGATGAAACTTTAATAACGCCTAATGTCAATGTATTGATTATCTGTGATGACCTGATGTCTGAGGCATTTTCAAACGATGAATCGCGAGCTTTCACACAATATGTTCATCATATACCATTTTCTATCATATTGATAACCCAGAATCTGTTTTTTCACGGTAAAACCAGTAGGAGTATCGCTCTCAATACTCACTATCTTATTTTGTACAAGAGTCGATGCAAATAATGACTTTAGGACGTCAGATTTACCCAGGGAATACAAAATTCTTTATGGAGTGTTATAAGGATGCTACCAATCGACCTTACGGATTCCTTTTGATTGACTTTAAAGCTAAAACACCAGAGCGTTTTCGTCTCAGATCAGAATTGTTTTAAGATCAACCGGTGTAACGCATTCTCATCCCAAGGCGTCATATACTGACCCTTTTGACATTTCGTCAACATCCTACGCATATGGCACCCTCTAGCGTCAATATGAGACACAGACTATGGGTTAAGGTTAGGGTTAGGGTTAGACCGCTAGGAGGCGCCTTCTGGCCCATTTTTATCTGTGTCTAATATTGACGCTAGAGGGTGCCATGTGCGTAGGATGTTGACGAAATGTCAAAAGGGTCAGTATATGACGCCTTGGGATGAGAACGGTCTGACAGGTGGTGTATGTACAGAAAAGACTACGGTAAATACTGTTGGTGAAAATGAGTGATAGGTTTTGTAAAAACTTACCTCTTTTAAAACTATTATATAAGGCTTCACCGAGACAACGCCGCGTTATTTTACAGTCAGCGTCAGATCAGCTGATTCTATCCCTGTGTGAGATAGCTCTTAAATGTACTTCACGGTAACATACCTCTAAACACCAACCAGTTCCGGAGGTTAAAAAAGAAAAAACAGGAGATCAAATACGCCGCTAGTAAAAAGATTAACATCCAAAGAAAAAAGCGGTTGATTAATCAACGAGGCGGTTTTCTTGTACCTCTGTTAAGTGTGGCAATACCATTTATCACTAGTTTAATAACCTCCAGACAGCATTAGGAATGGAATATGCTGAAAAACTTTACCTAATCCCTCAGAATCAGATGAATAAATTAAGAACTGCAGGTGTTCGTGAGACAATTCAACAAACTGTGGAGAACGATTTAGATACAGCTATAAGAAACGTATTGCAGAGGAGTGATTTAGATTCGCATGGGAAGGCTAAACTTTATTCCAGCATCTTACAGAGGTTTTTAACTATAGTGTAACGGTAGCGGGCCCAAAACTTAAATAAAACGTCTAACTTAACTATACACAGTTCGGGCGCCAGACAAGCTGAATCTTGTCAAAATACATATGCTATTTGTTGCTTTTTACCACGGAATGTCTCTATTAGCCACCGATTACAAACATAAATCAGAGTCTCACACAAAGAAAGTTAACCTTCACAGTTATATATTTTCACCAAACTAACAAGGAAACAAAACAAAAAAATAATTCACAAGTTCATTGTCATGTTATGTAGGTATATTTTCTTAAACAATGAAGGTAAGAAAAAAAAAAATCACAAAACACCAACAAAAGGAGATCAAAAATAAATAATAGGAAAATAATTATTATGCACCCTTAGTTTCACGCAATATTTCCTCAACAGGAGGTACTGGAAACAGAAAGGATGAAAAAGTATATATAAAGTATAAAGAGATCACCTTGGTTTGAATTCAAAATAAAAACATACGTTCTTCAACACAAAAAAAAAACAAATACAGGGAAAAAAAAAATATATATATAAATACTTCTACATGCTAAATCAAATCAAACACCATGAAATGGAAAAAGTCTCTGACTTGGTGCGCTGTGATGAATGGGCGTGCTTGAATGTTCAGGTAGGTTTGCATGACGCGTGTTAGTGTAGTGTGTGTGTTTGCGAGGAGCGCTGAGCTCGGCCGATAATGGCAGGGAGGAAACGGTTTTTCTTTTTTGTGGGTTGGAGTCTTTTAAACTAAGGAAGTTTAAACAGGAGTTCGTTCACCGGAGTAGCTCACTCGCTCTCGTCAGCCACAAAGACTACGTCGCCCTGCAACCAGCAGCCGAGAGTGCATGCCGCACTCAGTGATCGCCCTGGAAACTCGCGTCCGCTTCAGCAACCCAGACTGGCCCAAACAGCAGCGATGCGTTCAGTCTCACCAACTAGGCGGTTGTCTCAGGTAATCGGTTTTCTCTTTCTCTCGTTCCTTCGCTCACTTCTCTCTCCTCTCCTTGTTCCTCCTATAACTCCTCCTTATATACACACACGTTTCCAATTACCGGTTAATTTACTTCCCTCCTCCATCCAGCCACACAGCAAAAAAAAACTCCTCTTTTTCCCCTCGCACTGCCACACTCTCCCCCCCTGGAGAAAACAACCCATGGTTGGAAGATAAAAGGTGAAGAGTGGGGATTAAAAACCCAAGAAATCTTCATCCTCACTAGCGGATTCTTGGAAAATTTCAAGGATTCGTTGCCTCTCTTGAATTTCAAACTCCTCTGATGTGGGGTAGCATGGTTTCAAATTAGTCACATGCACAGTGCGAACATCTTCCCCTGTGGACTCTAATGCCACTTGATAATTCAATGGACCCTGCTGCTTTATTATACGGTAAGGACCCTTCCATTTTGGAGTAAGTTTTGCACTGAAGTAATGTTGTGCACTGGACTGGGGAAAATTCTTTAGCCACACACGGTCCTTTTCTTTAAAAAACACCTCCCGTCTGTTTTTATTGTAGTTCCGAAGTTGTCTTTTTTGCGCTTTTTTGCAACACTCCTTGGCCTTTGATTGAAGTTGGACAAGATTATTGACAACATCATAGGAAGGTAGATCGGGAGAGAGATTCCTGCCATGCAACAGTTTGTCCATTGGACCTTGCAATTTTCTCCCCAAGTGGAGTTCTGCGGGACTCATGCCAATGGACTCCTGGACAGCTGAATTGACTGCAAATCGTAGCTCAGGTAAGTATTGATCCCATTTCTTATGGTTATCATCTACGTAAGAAGCGATCATATACTTTAGGGTCCTGTTTACTCTCTCGGTCATATTAGTTTGTGGGTGGTAGGCAGTAGTGAGTTTTTGTGAGACACTCCACTTACCACACAACTCCTTAAATACAGCAGAAAGGAACTGAGAATCTTTATCAGATAAGATAAAGTCCGGAACACCCCATCGTGTCAGAATCTCTCTCTTGAAAATCATCGCAACGGTTTGTGCACTGGCCTTCCTCATGGGAAACAGCTCCACCCAGCGGGTAAAGTAGTCCACAAAGACAAGAAGGTACTCATTCTGATGGGTACTGCGGGGCATTGGTCCCATAATGTCTACCCCTAACATTTCGTTGGGATGTGAGGTGCTGATTTGTTGTATTTTTCCTGCAGGTTTACGATTTTCGTTTTTTTAGGGTTTGGCATTTCACACACCTTTTGACGTAATTCTTAACGTCCGCCCACATCCCCGGCCAAAAAGCCACGTCATGCAGCCTCTGGTAAGTTTTGTAAATACCCATATGACCACTTAACGGATTTGCATGATAGTGTTGTAGGACTGTCGAAATCAGACTATTGGGCATGTATATCCGATAATGACATTGGCCACTCTTCAACTGTGTTGTGTGGTACAGTTTATCTTCTATTACCTTATATTTATCTTTCAGAAGATCGCCATGTCCTGCCATTGTTTGGAAAATTCTGATGACATCAGGGTCTTTGTGTTGTTCCTCCCATATGGCAGCAGCAGAGATTGGAAGGTCTGATTCCTCAGTTCGACTGGCATATACACTACATCCAGGTTGGGTGTGAATCCGAGACAGAGCATCAGGTGCTACATTTAGCCTACCTTTCCGGTATTCAACTACAAAATCAAACTTCTGCAGTCGAAGAACCCATCTGATAAGTCGGCTGGTGGTTTTTGTAGAGCTCATTACCCACTGCAGGGCTGAGTGATCGGTCACAACAGTGAAGAGTTTGGGCTCTAAATAATGCTGCCACCTTTCTAAAGCCCACACGACAGCAAGACATTCCTTCTCTGTCGCTGAGTAATTAGTTTCTGCTTTGTTTAGGGTCCTACTTGCATATGCAATCACCTGCTCGGAGCCCTGGTCCCTGCGCTGCGACAGCACAGCACCCAGCCCAGTGTCGCTGGCGTCCGTATACACAATAAATGGACGTTCATGGTCAGGATGTCCGAGGATGGGAGGAGAGGTAAGGCATGCTTTTAGCAGTTCAAATGCCTGTTGACATTGGGGTGGCCAATTAAATGAATGACCCCTTTTTTTCAAGGCATTAATGGGCTCCGCAATCCGAGAGAAATTTGGCACAAACCGGTGGTACCACCCGGAGAGTCCAAGGAAGCGCTGAACCTCTTTGATATTACGGGGTACAGGGTATGCACGTATGGCTTCCACCTTACTCGGGTCTGTGGAGATACCATGAACATTCACCACATGCCCAAGAAAAGTCAACTCCTGGAGACAAAACCTGCTCTTCTTTAGGTTTACAGTCAACCCAGCTGTCAGCAATCGATGGAGAATTGTCTGGAGATCGAGGAAGTGCTGGTCCATGCATTGAGAGTACACTATAATATCGTCAATATAGACAAAACAGATGGTACCTCGCAATTCTTTCAAAACAGTCTCCATTAATCTTTGAAAGGTCGCTGGGGCATTCTTTAACCCAAATGGCATGACTCTAAACTGATATAACCCTGATGGAGTGATGAAGGCCGTCATGGGCTTGCTATCTGGGTCCATTGTTACTTGCCAGTAGCCACTGTTAAGGTCGATGGTTGAAAAGATGGACGCACCAGAGAGGGATTCAAGAATCTCAGTGATGTTCGGGAGAGGGTATGCATCACTCTCGGTTATAGCATTAACCTTCCTGTAATCAACACAGAATCTCATTTTACCATCTTTTTTGGGAACTAGAACTACAGGTGAAGCCCAGGCAGAGTGAGATGGCTCCACGATACCTGCCTGTAGCATCTCCTCCAACTGCTTTCTCACAACAGCTTGCTTTGAAGGACTCATGCGATACGGTCGCTGTTTAATGGGCACTGGATGGTTGATATAGAGGTGGTGTTGGAGAACATCCGTCCGTCCAGGACGAAGGGTACACACCTTGGAAATGGATTCCAAGATTTGCCGTAGTTGTTGTTTTCCATCCGGTGGCAAGTGAGCACCATTTACAGCCAGGTCAATGAACTCTTGATCATCCAAGTTGTCAAGTGGGTATGATAGCAATGGGGGTCTGGGTGGAGGAATGGAACTAAGCAGGGAGAGGCTTTGCTTAACGCTCTTTTTTTGTGTCGTTTCTTTTCCAGGTGTGGTAGTTTCACTGCCGGTATACTGGCCTGACCTGGTTGAAAAAGGTAGTCTTCATTAGGGGCAGACTTGAATGAATATTTCCTGTCTGTCACGTTAATCTGCAGTCCACTAGAGAATATAAAGTTCAAACCTAAGATCACTGCATAAGCAAGGGCTTTGGAGGTGAGGACAGCCACACACACTGAGAAAGTCTTATCATGGAGAATAATGGGAAGATTTATGCAGCCTAATGGAACTTCTGCCACACCATTAGCTAAATAAAGAGGTCCAAGGGTCCACGGTTGAAGTTTGATTTGTGGGTTAAGCTCTGACCAAAGGTTTTCATGGAGGAGGGTGTAACTTGCACCTGTATCCAGTATAGCCTTTCCTCTCCAAGTGCCAATACTAATGGGTATTACTAATTGTTGTGGTACCGCAGTTGACTGATTTGGGGTATTGATACCGGTGGTGGTACTCTCTTCCATGGTCATAGATGGCCAGGGTGTAGCTGCTGCAGACACTGCGTTGCTGGAAGGGGTAGTTGGCTGGCGAGGCGGACCCCCAGACTTCAAAGGTTGGAAGGAATGCTTGTTATGGTTGGCACGATACGGATCAGATGGCTGGTTGGAAGAAGCAGACATAAAATGTGGGCAGGTTCCAGGTGAGTGGTAACCTTTACACCTCCAGCACTGTACTTGAGGCTTTTCCACGGGTTGGTTAGGGATTGGCCTTTGTGGCGTTGTAGGTGGTTTTATGGCCTTACGTCCCTCATATTGGATGTGCTGTGCATAATCCTTCTCCAGCTGATGACCCAGCTTCACTAGATCTTCGACCGTGCTTACTCTGCTGCGTAGCTGGCTGGCGAGATAGGGTTTGATATTTTTAAGGATCAATTTTACCATGTCACTTTCGGTCAGGGCAGGCTTCCACCTTTTGCAGAGAGCTCTGTACAAGAATGCAAAATCCCTGATGGATTCCTTCTCTCCTTGGGTCCTATTTCTGACCCGATCTGCCAGCTCATCTTCATAATCCTCCGAGAGGAAAGCTGAGAGGAAAGAGGATTCAAACTCACTCCATGTTGTTAAAGACGATCTGGCAACTTCCCACCAGTCACGGGCAGTTCCATACAGGACAGTTCGGAAAGTGGCCAGCAGGTCTGCATCAACCAAGGGGTGTAATGCTAGAAAATCTTGACAACGGGCCAGATATAGCAGTGGATCTGGGTCGTCGGATTGCCTTCCAAACGTGGGAAACGTTAATTTCAGGTGGTCACTTCTTACCCCTGTAGTAACGGATGGAGGTGAAAGTGCAGGTACAGTCACTGAGGGTGAAGGAGGAAGGGAAAGGAGCGAAGTAGAAACCGGAGGGGATGGCAATCTCTCCTTAAGTAAATCCACCATCTTCTTTTCTTGGGTTTTGCATCGGTCAGTCATCTCGGTCTCAAACTTCCTTAAGTTGCTACAAAGACTAGCAGTTTGACTGTTGCAATGCTGCATTTCTGTTGTCAGCTGATCATGGCTTTTTGAAAGTGCTGTTGCATGCTTTTTAGGTCTTGTTGTACTTCCAGCTGGAGCTGATCCACCATGAAACGTACCTCAGATACAACAGTAGCTTCTACTTTTTGAAGTTCACCTGATATCATGAGTTTTATGGCTTTCGTTAACTGATCAGCCTCAGACTCATCCTGTTTTCCTCTCGTGGCCAATAGGGTGAGAACTTGCTGCTGGTTGTCCCTCACTTTGGTAGAAAGGTTATTAATTTGGTCACTGTGCTGAGAAGAAGCTGCTTTCAACCCCTGGGTAAGTTCACTGACTGCTTTTGTCTGAGTTTGTACAAAATCCAGTAGTGTATCCCAATTACCTTGAACCCTTGAAGTAAGTTGGTGCATTTCTCTTCCAGGAGTTGGGAGTACACCGGGCAAATCCTGCTGAGTCACAGAGAAAGAAGAAAGGTCAGGTGAGGTGCATAGCTGCATAGGGCCTGGCCCCTCTTCCCCGGAATGGGTTTGTACTGGAGTACTAATCTGAACATGCGATTCAGGATAGCTGGTTCTAGAAGGCACTAGGGTGTATGGAACATATGGTGAAGGATGACCATAGGTAACCGGAGGATGTGGGACAGGTGGCCATATAGGGGTTGCAACATCTGTGGGAGCTTCAATATCCACACAAGTGGACATAGGGGATGGTGTAGTGGTCATGTCTGCAAGTACAATGAAGTGTGTACAATGTTATGTGAAATGTAAGGTGTATGTGTCAGGAAACAATCTGAACATGCATAAAACATTACAATATTGTACCAGTGTTCAATAAACCAGTCTAACCAACATACATGAATTTGAAGTTTCTTTCTTTAAGCATTTAAACACCAAGTCACACTTCAATTGTCCTCATTAATTGTTACCTCTCCTTAAATACAGGCTTTTCACCCCACAGTTCAAAGGACACAGGTTACAAAATACACCTTTCCCTAAAAAGGTAACACAATTGTCAATCACAGTTTGTAGAGGGCGTTTCAAAATAAAAACATTCAGGTCCCTGTTCGGGCGCCACTTCTGTAACGGTAGCGGGCCTAAAACTTAAATAAAACGTCTAACTTAACTATACGCAGTTCGGGCGCCAGACAAGCTGAATCTTGTCAAAATACATATGCTATTTGTTGCTTTTTACCACGGAATGTCTCTATTAGCCACCGATTACAAACATAAATCAGAGTCTCACACAAAGAAAGTTAACCTTCACAGTTATATAGTTTCACCAAACTAACAAGGAAAAAAAAAAAAATAATAATAATAATTCACAAGTTCATTGTCATGTTATGTAGGTATATTTTCTTAAACAATGAAGGTAAGAAAATCACAAAACACCAACAAAGGAGATCAAAAATAAATAATAGGAAAAGAATTATTATGCACCCTTAGTGTCACGCAATATTTCCTCAACAGGAGGTACTGGAAACAGAAAGGATGAAAAAGTATATATAAAGTATAAAGAGATCACCTTGGTTTGAATTCAAAATAAAAACATACGTTCTTCAACAAAAAAAAAAAAACAAATACAGGGAAAAAAAAAAATATATATATAAATACTTCTACACGCTAAATCAAATCAAACACCATGAAATGGAAAAAGTCTCTGACTTGGTGCGCTGTGATGAATGGGCGTGCTTAAATGTTCAGATAGGTTTGCATGACGCGTGTTAGTGTAGTGTGTGTGTTTGCGAGGAGCGCTGAGCTCGGCCGATAATGGCAGGGAGGAAACTGTTTTTCTTTTTTGTGGGTTGGAGTCTTTTAAACTAAGGAAGTTTAAACAGGAGTTCGTTCACCTGAGTAGCTCACTCGCTCTCGTCAGCCACAAAGACTACGTCGCCCTGCAACCAGCAGCCGAGAGTGCATCGAAGCAGCGATGCGTTCAGTCTCACCAACTAGGGGGTTGTCTCAGGTAATCGGTTTTCTCTTTCTCTCGTTCCTTCTCTCACTTCTCTCTCCTCTCCTTGTTCCTCCTATAACTCCTCCTTATATACACACACGTTTCCAATTACCGGTTAATTTACTTCCCTCCTCCATCCAGCCACACAGCAAAAAAAAAAAACTCCTCTTTTTCCCCTCGCACTGCCACAATAGTAAAACAAGGTGATTTGGAGAGTAGTACTTTAACTCTTTCACTACCAAAAACGCTATTCACGCCGATGAACCTGCTAATACACCTGCTACTGCACCTGCCACTGCACCTGCCACTGCACCTGTTAGTGCAACTGCTGCTGCACCGTCGCATGATGAAAGCGAGGATCAGATTGTCAATGAAATCTTAAACAATGTGCCGCAAAGAAGTTTAAAAAACATCAAACTCATTCTGAATAAAATGTCTAATGCCAAACAAGTGTCTTCATGGACAACTTCTGGCGAGTTTGTATTTAAAGGGAATGTAATCGTAGGTTTACACATGTTGGATTTGGTTAAAAGTATAACGGCACCTCACACGCTCTGTGATGAATACAGACCACGTGGTTGGGATGAATTTCTGGATGTTTTTGCAACTTTAAATATACCATTTTCCACTATCACGAACCCGCAGGTTAAACGGATGGTTGAAACCCTTAAAAGGAAATCGCCTAACCCGGATTCGTAAAAAGCACACGTCAAAGACTATGCCACGATCTACTACCACTGATGGACAATTGTTTAATTCACCCTCTCTCGATACTAGGCTACTGCCTGGTTATCTTTTTAATTGTTTTTTTTTTGTGTGTGTAAATATGTTTTCGAAATAATTGTGTTGTGTTATGTATTACGTTTTTGATGTTAATAAAAAGATGGAAAAAGAGATCTGTCTATACATTGTCTTTATTTATAGAGTACAACCATATTGTTAATACATTCAAGATTACATAGCATTTTATTTATTATTATACATAAAATAATAGCACAGTTCTAGGCATACTACAGACACCTTTTACAATTTTGTACACACTTAATACAATTAAATGTATCACAGAGAGAAGGTTTCAGTCTCTTTACAAATCGTGCAACCATATTATAATTTTTAATCAGATCATCATGATACATTGTAACAACATTTTCATAATCATAACCCTTTAACATGTGATACAGAAAAAACATAGAATGTTGTCCGCAAGTATCTGATGTGAAGTCTTGAACCTGTTTGTTAGAGTATTGTACACAGATAGAATTGTTTTTTAAAAAGGTTTGTACGATCTTTGGAAAACGGGGGTCTTTCGGAGATCCTCCAAAGGTATCAAAAAAGCAGCTCACGCCATCCTTGGTTATGTAAATTGCTAAGCAATGCAACCCCGGTTTTGTGGAGGGGTCCGAGTTAAAAATAAGCATAGACGGGGTATTCTTTACGGTCACTTTGGGTAGATAATCGCTGGGAAGCACTTCTAAAAAACTTGTATCGTGATCAATTTTATCCATAACAGACGTTAGTTGAACCGTATTCATTTTCCCTCCTCCTCAGTAATAATCCACTAACACCTGTCTTCGATTGGATATTTCAACAACTGAATCAAAAATCGCATATACGATAATGGTTATGGATTGTCTGAGAGGTTGTCTGAATTGTTCTTCTAGTCTAATATTTCCCGATTTAATTAGTGAAACATGATTCGAACAATCTTCATCAGGGGACAAATTAAAGGCATAGAGCGTGTAGCCGTTTAGAAAATCCTGACAAGCTATTACAAGAGGTTGATTTTTAAGATGTCTTCCGGTAGCCGTCACGAGTTGATAAAAGTCCCTAACGGCTGATCCGCTTTCATATTCTGGTTGAAACGGTTTGGACGGAATTTGGACACCGTCTTGATATAAAGCCTAAAACTCCAGGTTAAAATGTTTAAAAGCAAATGGGTTTTTATCATACGCTCCTGAAAAGGCTGAATTTTCGGTCATTGCTAAAATTATTGATTTTGGAAGTGTACCGAGAAAAAGATTTTCTTGATTAGATACGCGAGAACCAGCTGGGATAGAAAAATTCTTCACACACACACGGTCTATGGGGTATTTTGTTGTAGTGCCTAGAAGCGCCTGAGCATGGCCCAACCGGACTCCTGGTGAAACAGTAACTTTTTTGACAAAAAGAGATGCTGACACAATATTGAGTTTATAACCAACAGCGTCATCTTGCATTAGGCAGAACTCAGCTTTAGCTCTTGTCATTCTTATTTTTATATCTACACCAACATTAATTTTTTAATGTTTTTAATGAAAGAAAATGTCACTATGAATGGGGGCTAGGAATTCTATCACATTACTAGCATTGGTAAATGCAGCTCTCTTCATTAACCCCGTATTTTTTCCAGCAGGGTCAGTAGCATCCATGTGACCCGGTGTTTCTTTGTAGAACAAACCGGCTGAAAAGACACTTTCGAGTGTATCTTTTCCAAAATTAATCAGAGCTTCAATCAAACATCTGTAGGGGTAGGTACTGGAACTCTGGGTTATCAGACGATCCCCCAGAGAGACATCCACCTGTGAGCAGGCACGTGCACACATAGACATGAAAGGGGGCTTGAGCACCTGCCCTTTTTATTCCTGGAGAGAAAGTGCCCTTTTTTCTGGGATGATTTTTTTTTTTTTTTGAAAAATAATATATATTTCTGTTTGCACATAGCTTCCCTGTCAAACAAATATATTTATTGAAATATAGTATCTAAATATCAGGTCAGGAGTTCTGAAGCGCTCCCTCTCCCTCTCCCCCGATTGTTAAACCCGATTGTATTGCTTCCGCTAAAGAAAATAGTCCGCTCTGTCTCTACGGTTAGAATCCTGTTAGTCCATAGCAACGCTCTGTTTTTCATGGAAACGGTCTGTTATACTCCGCACAGCGGTCTGTTGGTTATAACAGACCGCATTCTACATTGGAATTCAACCAAGCCATGTAATAAAATAAGTTAATAAAATAAGCATATATCACCACCAGGTGATATGCTTTAGTTATTTTGTTTATCCTATTTACCTGCATTTCCCTGTCAATTAGATGCAAATGTGAGCATTTTAACTAGTTGACGCCTAATTTGCATACAGAACGTCCCCAGTTATTGACTTACATCAAGAGTCTTTCCCCCTGAAATTTAGAAATCTAAATTGGTAAATTTAGAAGAAATCTACAGATGCAAACAGATGGAGGATACGCTCTAAAAAATGTAGTAAATCTGAGTAACTGCATCTGGTACATTAATAAATAAAACTGAGTAGAAATAAGTTAACATTAAATTTTAAAAATAACAATATTTATAAATTAACTATTTAAGTAATTTAACTTTTTTTATTTCCTCGAAACCTTTATAAAATAGTATTCCATACCACCACAAAATACACGACATTGGTTTTTATTGAATTTTTACTCAATTATTTTGGTAAGTTTAATTTTAAAGTGTTATGTATTCTGATAACACCAAAATAATTAAAACGATGTAGTGCCTTGTGCAAAAATAAACAAATTATTAGTAAAACACGCCCCTCTGTTTGATGCAGTTATTTAGGTTATTCTAAATATGAAGAGTTCAGATGAAAAATCTTCTAAGTGCCATCTGAAATTTCCTTCAATAATGATCAGTTTTATCAAGCTTGTATGTTTATGTTCACTTATTTCTGATTACTGGCCATGAAAATTACCTATTAATTGTCATTTAAGTTAAATTACTGAACTTAAGCTTGAAAAAAAAAGCTCATAAGAAAATTTCAGATGGCACTTAGAGGCTTTTGCATCTGAACTCTTCATATATACTTGAAACTAGTAGCATAGAAAATGTTTTCAAAACATGCACATTGTGGAATGGTTTCCTTTGCTGCTCTATAAACCTAGTGCATACTAAGGAGACCATGGTTTCTGTGAACTGATTATTTTGTAGACATCTTTTGAAAATGAAACAATTGTGTGAGTTTGAGGAAGATAAAATTAATTAACTTTTTAAATTATTTTTTTTTATAAGGAAGTCAGAGTTGCGTTAATATATATATATATATATACTTTTTTGTTAAAAAAAAAAAAAAAAACTAATTATGAGAAGTGCCCTTTATTTCACTTGAGCCCCTGCCCCTCAAAATGTCTATGCACGTCCCTGCCTGTGAGAATATACATGCTCCCGGATAGTTTATTAAACCGACAGGCGATCCCTCTGGTATATTAGAACCGTCGGGTCCGGTTATTTTGAGTCTAGTGTATAAAAGAGTGTTATTAAGGTAGTTAGTGGTAAAGTACTGCATAGATTTGACTAGTATCTTGTCTGATGTATTTTCTTTGAGATCAGCGTAAATGCCTACCATATTTTTTCTTTTGTTTTAACTTTTTCTAACATCGTGACAAAACGCCAAGTTTTCTGGTTTGTATTGTTTCTTTACATTCGCTTCTTTTTTAGTATGAGGTAAGGTACACATCCTTTAAAACTCTGTAATCTAGTTTTCTTTCTTTTCTAGCTGGTAACAAAACACCATTTTAAATTGTAATGCTACAAGCTCTCACATCTTTTTCACGTGTTGCTTAACGAAAACATATCTGATAGTTTTTTGACTTGTTTAGTTGTTTTAGATTAATAACCAGCAACCTAGTTTTCTTTTTTTTCATTTGTAACAACGTTTTTACATTGTTTACATTTCTGTTTGTGTTTATAACCTTTTTCTTGAAATGCACTGTGTACTTAAAACCTTAATAAAATCTTCCCTTACACCATTTTCATGATTTCGCCCTTTTCAAAATTGAAAAAAAAGCACATAGCTTCCCAACACTTCTCCCTCCCTCCGAAATTCCTTCTTAGGTTCATAAGTTCATATTTAGGTCACTGGGGTGTACAGGGAGGGGAGGGGGGTGTACAAACAGGTGTCCAGAACAGATGGCCTTTATGACCCTCATCAATCAAAATTTTTGAGACAAGCCGCCCATTACCCTCTCTTATAAATTTAATTTTACAAATGTATTACTTTATCCCTGGGGTAAATTTTAGATTTCCAATTTTTTCCACTCATTTTTGATACCCAAATTTAAAGTCCTCATCTACACATACAGTTACTTAACTGAAGCTGCTTAAGTTAAGTTAAAGAAGTTAATTTTCCTGACATTATTACCAAAACGTCTTAAGAAATTCCCTTTTGGTGTTGCTTTAAGCTCTATTATACTACTTTATGCTAATTTTAATGTGGTTTTGTCTGAAGCTTTGTGCTCTTATACATGTAGAAATGAAAAATAAATAACTAAAGAGAGATAATCATTTTAAATGTGACCTGGTGCATGGGTATTTCTCTAAAGTGTGGCACCCATTCTCAAGACAACATTCTTCAGATGGTAAGATGTTACTTGTTTAAAAAAACAACTGGAAACTACTACAAAGTCAGTGTGCACACAAGTGCTTCAAAAGTTACTTGCTATTAAGCACTTTGCAACTGACAAATAGTAACTGGAAATACCTGGGAATTAATATTATTATTAAAAAAAACTGCACAAATCAGTGATGATCCTAACATAAATACATGTAAAAAGTGTGTGTAGTTAAGATTCATTTTCATTTATATACTTACTGAATTATGCTTTCCAGTGAGTAGGATTTCATCAGTGGATGAGAACAAGAGTGTTCATCAGTCTCTGTAACATCAGAACAGGATTTACACATTACTGATGATTTATGATCAAACTAAGGCACTTATTATCAATAGTTTTGCCATCTAAGTTATCCAACAATTTTCTTCATCAAAATATCAACACTAGTAAAAGAGAAATTAAATCGGTTTAATTAACGTTACTTAAAGTTTTGTAACTTTCTCATTAAATCACTTAACAAGTTTAAAGAAAACAGCGTTAACAAGCTGATGCACAGCATCTGATCGATAACAACGATTAAACCTCTTTTTATACCCAATTTACAAAATCATCTTATCGATTTACAATGTGTAAACCTTAAACAAGTCAGTAGTTTACTTGGATTATGTTAAACAAGTACACTTTAACCACGATGAACAACGTTTATCCATAAGGTACTTACACTTCAAAACAGCCGCGTCGCGTTTGTCCGTTATTTTCGAACATGGCGCCTCCTCTCCCATGGCCTCATGGGATAGTGTAGTGTCCATCGTATGCGTGTTACGGAATTCGGGCGGAAGTAGTAGGCCATCCGGGTACATCTCGCCTACTGTTTTTCGAATACTAAGAATTCGGACATACTACTTACTTCGCATACTGATTTTCGCCTACTATATAGTATGGAAGTATGCAATTTTGGACGCAGCCAAAGTCCTTTCAGGCCAAGCGGGAAGGAAGTCGACCGGAAGTTGAAGTCGGCCGCGTGCCGCCATCTTGTAGCAGAACTTCACTTGCGTTAGCATCCCATTGACTCCCATTCATTTTGGCGTCACTTTGACAGCAAATAACTTTACATCTGAGGCGTATAAAGACTCCATTTGTCCATTATTTATTTCTAAAGATAAACGACAATGTATAAAGGGCTCCATTACCTTCTATGTTACATTATGGCCCCGTAGAAACAGTTTCTGTAAAAATAGGCTAACGATTGCGTCATAACCACTCGACTCTCTGTCGCACAGTAGAGAAATTATCGTACAGACAGGAGGAGAAGCTCGCAGGCACACTTAATATGGCGTACTGGCGTTACATTTTAAAATACTAGACAAAATAATTAATCAGAATACTTACTCCTGCTCACTCACGCCAAAGAACTCCCCGCTCAAGCTCGCCGTCTCTGCAAGATTAATGATGGCAGTTTGCACGCACAGCTACTAGAAGATTTACATCTGTCAGACAGGTTGCTGACATCATCAACTTAGTTTGAGTCTGCGCATCAGAAATGGAAGTGCTAAAAATCGCTAAAAATGGGCTTCACTTGTCTCAATTGAGTTCCAATGGGGTCGCTGTGTCCATTTCTTTTACTGTCTATGTTTCAGGCAAATCGTGCCACTCGGCCGCCATCTTGGCAATGGCTCCTGGCAGCTATTTCAGAATAACAAGACCAGCTCCTATCTAAATGAATGGGCAGAGAGTCAGAACTGCACTTTCACTGGTCACCGGGACATAAAAACAGCATGTATAGAAACCGCAGTGAAGTATGATAAAAAATCGCTGAAAAAATTTGATGACTTTGCCCCAAAATAAGGTTTAAAACGCCTTTTTTCCCCACGGGTTATACCTTTACTACGCATGCGCAAGCGTTCCTCAACTGTGCGCATACGTCAGTGGAACCAGACGATAGGCTTAAATGTTTGCCGACTTGACTGTTTAAAAGCAGATGATTGGCTTTCCAGCGGGAGGGGCGGGACATGTGCACACAACCGCCATCTTTGCCGTTACGGGTTTTCCTTATATAGTTGTATTGAGGATTGAGGAAGTGGCATGTCTCTTATAAACTGTCTCTGAAATGAATTCACAACGGTGAAAATAATACTACTAATAAAAAAAAATCTATAGACTGATTAGATATTCTTGTGTGCTCATATCATACATGTATACACATTATAAAAATACTGGAATAAACATAGATGTCATACAATGTCAATTTTGTAAACGATTTAAATTATGTTTCATCTTTCAATACGTAAAATGTAGGGATGGGTAGATCGACACCTATTGACGACACACTGTTCGAGTTTTTGACTCACTAGTGCTTCGTTCGAAACAGTATTCTGGAGCATATCTTGAATGAGGCTGTCATGTGACCTGTGAAGACGAGGCTTCGTTATCTCAATAACACGTCACACTAGGCTCAAATACAAAGCGCGTCGATTGCGCCATCCATTTAGTGCAATGTTATAGTTATATAATTCAGCATGCCTTAATGTATGTAGTGTTTTACGTGGTGTATCGTTGTTAATTATAGTACTACTATATTTGATTGGTAAAATTGATAGCCTGAATGCACTGTAAGTCGCTTTGGATAAAAGCGTCTGCTAAATGCATAAATTTAATTTAATTTAATTTTACTACTATTAAAAACAATGACATGTGAATGTCTGTTGACTGAATGAAAATCAAAACACTTTGCGGGTTCAGCCACTGTTCCAAAATGTATATATGTATATATATATTATTGCAAAATATATGAAATGTAATAACTGCATTTGTATTTGTGCATTCGTATTTTTATTTTTTTTTTACAATGTGCATGGTGGTGTTCTTTTGTATGGAAGACACAAACATGGTGCAATGAAAAATGACGTAGGTCTAATTTACTGGCGTATTTTTTTTTTCAGAATTATATATAAATAATTACAGAAAATAAAAATATTTAACAAATAATACTCTAAATGATTACAAAGCATCATAAGACATGAAAAACATTAACATTCATATCAATGAAATTAACGAACATTCGATTCACACATTTAAACACACACACACACACACACACAAAACATAACGGAAAGGGGTATACATATAATTAAAATAGAGAAATTTAATTATTTGATAATGTCCATAGTTCTTATTGCTTTGCGGTTTGAAATTCCTTTCAGTGTTTCAAAGTAAATCTTCATGTCAGCCTTAAAATGGCAGATTGTTGGAAGTGAGTGGTTTGGGCAAAAACTATCACCTGTTTCTTGTTTCAGTAATTGGCGCAGAGAGAGTATAAAACGCCAGGAGAGACAGAAGCAGGCGAGAGAGAGAGACGGACTGCTGACCCAAGCCGGAAACGGAAACCGGAAGGAGAAAACCGAAAGTGCGATACGACCGCCTCAGAATAAAAGTCACCGTTTGGGTGTTTGTAAACCTTTAGTTATTTTTGTTATTAATAATCCTGTCAGCAGTCCATCCGACCCCTTTGTCCTCTTCCTTCCCTCCCACGAACTTTGCTACAAATATACTTAAAAAAATAATTTATTCCTGTGATGCAAAGCTGAATTTTCAGCATCATTACTCCAGCCTTTAGTGTCACATGTAACATCCAGTCTATCACATGATCATTTAGAAATCATTCTAATATTCTGATTTATTATGAGTGTTGGAAACAGTTCTGCTGTCTAATATATTTGATGAATAAAAGGTTAAAAAGAACTGCATTTATTCAAAAAAAAAAAAAAAAAAAATAATATATATTCTAATAATATATTTTCTTTACTATCACTTTTTATCAATTTAACACATCCTTGCTGAATAAAAGTATTGATTTTATTTAAAAAAAAGCAAGAAAAAAAAAGTTACTGACCCCAAATTACTGACCAGTAATGTATATTTTTATTACAAAATAATTATATTTTAAAAACATAGCTTCTTTTTTTCTTTTTTACTTTTTATTCATCAAAGTATCCTAAAAAAGTATCACATGTTCTGAAAAAATATTAAGCAGCAGAACTGTTTCCAACTTTGATAATGAATCCTCATATTAGAATGATTTCTAAAGGATCATGTGATAATGATCCTAAAAATTCAGCTTTGCATCACAGAAATAAATGATAATTTAAAGTATAATAAATTTAAAAAATATATTTTAAACTGTAATAATATATCACAATATTACATTTTTGTATTTTGGATCAAATAAATGCAGGCTTGATGAGCAGAAGAAACTTCTTTCAAAAACATTGAAAATAGTAATGTTTCCACACTTTTGGTCTGTACTGTACTGGTCTAGGGGGTTTCAAGGGGGAGTAACGAATGTTGTAACATAAATAAGAGAAAACTCCTTTTCGTCTATCCTAGCTCTTAATACTTCTCATCTTTTAGATCCAGAAGGCTACACAACACCTTTTGATTCACACCTTGTAACAAAAGAAAACTGAAGAAAAGTACGCTTACTAAATGTTTCTTTTATTTTAAAAAAGTATCCAAATATATTATTTAAAGCAAACAGAAGATCAACAAACAAACAAAACAAGTTTAAATTAAAGCTGCAAGCAGCGATAAACGGGCCAGTAGTATTATCATATCCTTTGTCTCAAATCTTGATGATTTATGACCCTGATTTATGGCCTGATTTATGTACGTGCAGTCAGCATAGACTGACAGGTAGTCAAAAGTGTACATGGTCAGTTTGGATTCATTTATGACTATATGGCCTGTCTGTCAAAGCGGTTGCCATGTCACTGGGTCCTGTCACCCTTGATTGACATGACAGAGGTGTGTGTAAATCAAAAGTTCAAACATGTCTCAGATTTGACTTGTGTTGCATTTATTACTGGATATATGATGGTTGTATCTGTAACCAGGGCTGTGGGGGTTTCTGTGAAGTTCCTTCCTGACCTGTTACCCACTTCCAGTCAGGGGGTGTTTGGGTTCTTCCTGAAAAAAAATGGCTGAGTAAAAGTGAGTGTATTGACGCCTTGACAGGATCAATGTTTGTTTGATCTATATGGTATATGTTGATACCTAGACACCAGCAGTGTGGCTATGACTGGTCTACATTCACCTCTGAAAAGGAGGAGGATGTCTGGAGTCTTTCCAGGTGAGAATTTTTTTTTTATTTTAGGAAATGCAACAGGAAAAAAGGAAGTACCGACTTAACATATTAGAAACATCAATGTTGTCTTTTATGTAGGACACTAGGTTTTATGACTTCTATGACAAGTCAATGAGAGAGAGAGTGAGAGAGAGTGAGAGAGACAATTATTTAAATCAGCAACTAACCAAGCCAATGAAGAGATAAATAATTTAATGTTATCTGAAATTAATAAAATCAAACAGGCATTCATTAATGTTAAGAAAATACTAACTATAATATGTGATGTGTAAAAGGAGTTGAAATCTCACGTTCAATTTAAAACCAACTTTAAAACACACACACACACACACACACACACACATTGGGTTTCCATGTTCAATGGGACATCCCGTAGACGTAATGGTTTTTTATACTGTACAAATTGTATTTTGCATCACCCAGAGATGGGACCAAGTCACACATGTGCAAGTCTCAAGTCTTAACCTTCAAGTCTCAAGTAAGTCCCAAGTATTTTTTTCTTGGGCAAGTCAAGTCAAGTCAAGTCACAAGTTATGTCAAGTCAAGTCAAGTCCTGTAGTAAGTCAAGTCAAGTCCAAGTCAAGTCACCTTATTATTGTAATTTTACCTGCAGAATCTGATCTTAATAAAGTTAAAAGACAAGATATAAGTAACAGTAAATTAAATAATTTGGATTTGCATTGTAAATACTCATGTTCAGTAAAATACATCATGGAATCTAACAAAATTGTAACTTCATAAAATTATTTATTTTTCACTTCTGCCAGCAGAAATGTTTTACATTTTCAACATTGAGTCCATAAAACAAATAACAGCTAAACATCCAACAGACTCCTCTCTGAACACCCCCCTCTCTCTCTCTCTCTCTCAAACGACGTGACGTGACATGACATTCAGCCAAGTATGGTGACCCATACTCAGAATTTGTGCTCTGCATTTAACCCATCCGAAATGCACACACAGAGCAGTGAACACACACACACTGTGAGCACACACCCGGAGCAGTGGGCAGCCATTTATGCTGCGGCGCCCGGGGAGCAGTTGGGGGTTCAGTGCCTTGCACAAGAGCACCTAAGTCGTGGTATTGAAGATGGAGAGAGAACTGTACATGCACTCCCCCCACCCACAATTCCTGCCGGCCCGGGACTCGAACTCACAACCTTTCGATTGGGAGGCCGACTCTCTAACTCTCTATTAGGCCACGACTTCCCCTCAAACACAGTTTACATACAACATTAAACTTTCTTACATTTCTCCTCTCTCTCTCAAGTTCAAGTTGCTTTATTGGCATGACATTTGAGTTACAGTATTGCCAAATTTAGCATTTAGATACAGAATAAAATATGATTACAATAAAATACAATACAATAAAAATAGCAGCAGCAGATAATATTTCTAATATTAATAAAAGTAATTATATACAATTAAGAATATCAAATAAAACAGTTGAATATAATAAATTATCCCTTTCGTATGGTGTATAAATATTTAGCAGCTATTGTGACTGCCGTCTCATTCTCTCCAAGTATATAGAGTAGTTTCTCTGAGTCATTTAGAGACAAGAATGAAGGATTCAAAGCTACAAACTGTGGGAAGAATGTTTCTCTTGTAGTGCTGTATTTGGGACAGACAAGAAGGAAGTGTTTCTCATCCTCTGTTTGATTCAGCTCACAGTGTTTGCCTCTCTTCTCTCTGTAGCCAGGATCTTTTATGTCTACCAATCTTTATTTCCAAATCATGATCACGGAGTCGATATTTTGAAAGGATTTGTCTTTCTTTTAATTGCTTGAGTGATAAGTAATTTGCCAGTTTTGTGGTTCTGTTTAGGGCCGAATAACACTGGAGTTTGGTTTGGAGCTCAAATTCATTTTCTCATTTTTCATCATAATTATACTTCAGATTTTTGTCAATTAGTTTCTGAATGTTGGGGTTGTGATTGGAGTCAGACTCAGTTTGGGTTTCCTTCATCAGGTGAAGCACGAGTGTGTCTTTCTCTCTCTCTCTCTCTCTCTCTCTCTCACACACACACACACACACACACACACACACAATCTCTCTCTCAGAGTACATCCAAGTCATTACCTCTATTACAAGGTATTGCACTTGCAAAATATAAGATTCGAGAGTCTTGTCTGCAAGCCAAGCACGATGTGGCCTATCCCACCATGTATGCGCCACCGGTATGCGCGCTCATAATGGAAGCAACGCGGTCGCGACGCGCACGCGGTGCGACACGCTCGACGCCTCAGGGGCGCAACTGCCCGAGCGCTTTGGAAACAAGGAGAAAGCGGCGCGCCTAGCGATTTCCACGCGTTTTTAGGCGCGAATTATTGACGACAAAAGCGATGACCCTCGGTACCCCTCAAGCTGAGATGTTGATGTGATGTGATATCTAGAGTTGTGACGTTCGCGAACGAACCTATTCTTTTGAACGGCTCATAAACATGAACGATGGGAGCCGAGTCGCGGCTGGAGGGGAGCCGTTCTTTCTGTCGTTCTTTTTTCCTATGCGTATTTCACACAGATGCACACAAATGAGCTCCTCCGCGAGACAGAACAGTTATAGGGGGAGGGGCGCACCCAGCGCAGGCCAACCCTTTATAGCGTGATGATATTAGTTATTAGTTGTGTATGTTCATTGCAGCCCACTTTGTTATTGTTCATTGACTTGAAGGGGCTGATGTCCTATTTGCAAAGTTTACAGTAGTAATAGTATGTAGTATGTAGACATTTCCATTTTATTTATTCTAATTTTATCTACTTTAAATATTTTTTGTTTTCTATCAAAATGTTCTTGTGTGATAACAATGTTCTTGTGTGAAAGTGTTTGTAGTAAAAGCTGTTTTGCACAGAAATTCATTGCAGCCGGCTTTGTTTTTGATGTTTATTTGAGTAGGTATTGTATGAATAACATAAGTCAACGTAGCTTTACACACACACACACACACACACACACACACACACACACACTTTGTACTAAAGGTAAATCCAAAATAGTGATGTCACTGTCTAAGCAGAGGGATTTGTGCAACCCTATGGAATATAGTCCACACATGACAAATGAGGTAATAATCAATATTTCAGAATAATTCAAACTCAGATATTGGTGTGTGATATCTGAGTTTTAATTATTTGGCTACAAATCTCACCTCATCATTCCTCCCAGTGATTATTTCCAGGATAAACTGAGATGCCCCCAAGCTGGCTTCTTAAAACTGACTAAATATTTAAAAAGAGCCAAAAGAGCCGTTCTTTTGAACGGCTCTTTGAAAGGAACGGATCGCGAAGATCCGGATCCCCTCAAAGAGCCATAAATCCCATCACTAGTGATATCTGATCTAAGTGGGCGTGGTCTGCGTAAGGTAGAGAGGGCATGACTGATGATAGTGTCCTGGTCCAGTCATGACAACGCGATTCTCAGCCTGCGCTCCAGCTGAGTAATCAATTTTATTTAAAAAAAAAAAATAATTTATATATTTTATATTCAAACTGAAAACATAATGTGATTAACACTCAAGTCATTCAAGTCATCGTGTCTCAAGTCAAGTCAAGTCCCGAGTCTTTAACTTCCAAGTCCGAGTCAAGTCTCAAGTATTTTATTTTTTGTCAAGTCAAGTCACAAGTCATAAAAAAAGCGACTCGAGTCGACTCGAGTCCAAGTCACCAAGTCACAAGTCCCCATGTCTGGCATCACCATACACCAACCTTACACATAAACCTACCCCTTACAGAAAATTTCGTTCATTTTAAGATTTTCAAAAACACTTCATTCTGTATGATTTATAAACTTGTTTCCTCACGGGGACAAAAACAATCCCCAAGGATTTTGGATATTGCCATCATTGTCCCCCATATACCTGAAACACACACACACACACACACACAGTAAAACTGAGCAAACTAAATTTTAATTATGAGCAAAATCGTATTTGTTGTTTTTACTTTTTGTTTTTTAAGAAATGTTTTCATTTAAATATAGCCTGTAGATAGTATGTGTACTGTAAATGAACAAATATACATTTAGCTTAAACTCAGTAAAATAATTACACCTACCATTTTAAACATGTTTAAAAGATTAAACACATTGTGTGTCACTAAAGCAAGGCACACTGTCTATTGTCTTAATTATTTTTTAAATAACCTGATGACCAGCATTGTTTCTTTAGATCATTTATGCACACAAGTGCTTTTTTCACACGAGTAGAAAACTCTTTGGATGTGTTTGACAGAAACATAATTTCTACATCAGAAAACTTTTTTAAATGCATGACTGAACTTTTCTCATTCGACAGAAATACTATTTTCTAATTATTTACCCAGGCCTATAACACCTTGTGTAAATGATCTTACCTAGAACAGAAAACATACACTTTGACTATTTGACTATTTTGTAGGCATCATGTAATGTTAAATGGTTTACTAAAAAAATTTAAGCACCGGCAGCTGTGATTTTCAAAATGAAATGTACAAGCTAAGGATGTTTCAACTATCATCATTTCCTTTTGACCCTGATAAACAGGTAATGAATTTTCTATGCAAGTGACACGACAGTTCTCATACTATTTGTGTAAATAGCTGTGCTAAAACATTTATGACTATTTTTGCATGCCGACAGATTATGTCAAGGGTGCTTCACATCTAAGAATCACAATGTTTTGTGAGATTTAGCCATTGTCAGGGTTTGGGTAGAGGGATGAGGCGAGGACTCAATGATGCAGAGAGAAGGGCTCTTTAATAGTAGTAATAATAAAATAAACAAACAAAAACTACCCCGTAGGGGAAAACAGACTAAACTTGACTGGCAAGGCAAGGCAAGGCAAGGCAAGGCAAGGCAAGGCACGATGTGCACAGACAAATGTTTGACGACGAACTAGCAACCAGACTGCAAACACAAGGACAATAAATAGGGAGCTAATGAGGAGGATAACGAGGGAACACATGTGGGGAAAATTACATCAATAATCAGGTAACAAGATGGGTGGGGTCAAGACAATTGACGAGAGCACATGGCACATAGGAACTAAGACAAAAGCCATGTGCTCACACAAAACAAAAAAACACAAGCACATGGCCAGTAAACCAATCACTAGCCATGTGCTTGAATAGACACAAACACGCAGCTAATGAGCAAGCTCATAAACCGCGTGTTCACACGAGACGGCACGCAGCCAGTAAAAACTAAGCCGCGCACTCACATGAAAAAAATGACATGAGGAGAGTATCAGGGCTCTGTCACAAAACCATGAATAACACTAGACTGGAGTGACAGAACCCTGACAGCCATATCAAGATTTTGGACGGCCATTCACAATTTGTTTGTTGGACTGTACGTTTTTAGGTGATCTTTGTGTGGTGTCATCGTAATAGGAATAAATGAAAATTAGGAAATTAAGTTACAGTTTTTCTCATTGAGATATTTCTTTTAGTGCAACTTTGTGTCTGTCCAAAAAGTGTGATCACATGAAGCATCAGCACAAAAATGAAGTCTAGCTGTTTTACACTTAAAACTATTACAACCAAATCAAACGGTTTCACTGAAAGCTGCACTCATTTATGTTTGAGCATGTTAAAGTTTCCACACTCTTGTGTATATAAATTTTATCCATAACCTTTTGCGTATTCGACCAAATCACTAAGAAAGAGAGTATAGCAAGAAAACAAATGTTTACAATGCATATACAATTCAGAATACAATTGTTAAAATTTTTAAATGTTGATTTGTAAATGATATTTTTATTAATCCACTAGATTAAGTCATCTTGTTCAGATAGCAGATGACACAATTCACATTTTGTTTGTTTGGCCATTTTTGTTTTAAGGCTCCTGTAAATTCATGCTAATCCTTGCATGGGAAAGAGAGCAAGGTGAGCACATCCCATTCATTTAAGAAAAATTATTAAACATTTGCCCGAACTTTTTTATTATTTTGACAAAACACAAGACAACAACATTAAAGAATGTTATCAGTTCCTATGGCCATCTTCTTTGATTCAAATAAAGCAACATCTCTGGTGTATGTAAGCATCTACAACGTGTGTATGTGCTAAACATCTTTGTTTATCCACTACCGCCAGATTTGTTAGATGGGCTACTCTTGTAATACAAACGCATTTGAGAACCACGATGTTCTCACTTTTGTAATGGTTATAGAAAAATTCAAACATAACATTTGCATATGGATTATCTGTGAGCAAAACTGACTAAAAAAATCACTGAATTATGAAATGCAAAAGTGTGTACGGCATTTGGCAAAACAGGATTTTGGCTGTAATGAGCACATAAGAAAAAAATTGTCTATGTGCGACTTGTAAATATATATAATTGTATTTTTTTATTTTTTTATTTATTTTTACCAGAGATAGTTGACTGATCTGCAGAGGTGGAAAGTAACGAATTACATTTACTCGCGTTACTGTAATTGAGTAGCTTTTTTGTGTACTTCTACTTTTTTAAGTATTTTTTTTAATCTGTAATTTTACTTTTACTTAAGTATATTTAGTTTGAAGTATTGTACTTCGCTACATTTTAAAACACATTAATTACTGAGTAAAAAAAAAAAATCGCTCCCTGGAAGCTATGTCAGTAAATAATGGGCAGGAGGGCAAACTGGCGCTAAAATCACAAGAAAGATGCAGACGGACAAAACAGGCGTTAGTGGTGCAGACACCGCTGAAAACGAAACCCCGTCATATTCTGAAGTTGAACTTGAAGGAAATGAAGTGAACCCCTGCCCATATTTATACTCTATTATGCTGTGTATGCTGTGCTTGCCTAGGGAGACCAAACTAGCAGTTTATAAAATCTCGACAAGACATCAACCCCACGTAATGTAAAAAAAAAAAACCAACGGTCAAATATGTACTATTGTGTATTATGTATTGTGTTAATCAGCTACAAGTCGGCTGACTCGATTTTCTTCTCATACATTCCCGCAGCGTCACAGTGCATTTCCCTAAAGAAGCCGAGCGACTTCAATGGGGCTGCTTTGAACAGTTTTTTTCAGTGCTCCGAAGCTAGACGGTCATTGGATAAATGCTGCGATTATGTCCCGCCCACGGACGCTCAGCATCTCTGGAGGTGAATGAAGACTGGGCTTCCGCGTGATGATTGGAGGATCTGTCGATCTCCTTTTGACTGACAGCGGTCTGCACCATAAGAAGTCGGTGAAGCTGTTTCACGCTCAGTCCCATGATCGCGGATTTCTCAAGTGTATTCGAAAGACAAACTTCGGCAATATTTCTTGATATTTGTAAAATGCAGAACCACCACAAAATTGAATTGGTAACTAAGACAGATTGAAAATGTGCGCGCGCACACACACACACACACACACACACACACACACACACACACACACACACACACACACACACACACACACACTATAGCCATCTAGTGGTTAAAGTGATTTATTACAATTTTTAAACTGAATTTCCCCAAAAATGGGCAAAAATCTTACATTAAACCTTATAAAATTATCCATGGTATCCCCATGTATGAAAGTTAGAAATCTGGGTCTTTTATGAAGTGAATTTTACCTGAAATGCTTTTTTCTTTTTTTGTAAAAAAAAAAGCCTATTTAAATAAATATTTATTTATTTATAGAAATGTAAAAGATTTAAATCCTCCAAAAACTGTACAAAGTTTAGTAAAAACATAAATGAACAGAGTAAAATTATATTTGTAAAAAATTTAAATATTTTACTATTACAAAGGAAAAAAGCACCAGGCCCAGATTGTGTTACACCAGCCTGTCTGAAATCCTGTGCTGACCAGCTGGCCCCCATCTTCACAAAGATCTTTAACAGATCGCTGGAGCTGTGCGAAGTCCCTTCATGCTTCAAACGCTCCACCATCATCCCCATCCCCAAGAAACCCAAAATTACAGGACTAAATGACTACAGGCCTGTGGCTCTAACGTCTGTAGTCATGAAGTCATTTGAAAAACTGGTGCTGGCTCACCTGAAGGACATCACTGGACCCTTGCTGGATCCTCTTCAGTTTGCCTACAGAGCAAACAGGTCTGTGGACGATGCAGTAAACATTGGACTGCATTATGTTCTGCAACACCTAGACAGACCGGGGACCTATGTGAGGATCCTGTTTGTGGACTTCAGCTCGGCTTTTAATACGATCATGCCAAACCTCCTCATGCCCAAACTAACTCAGCTCTCCGTGCCCACCTCCGTCTGTCAGTGGACCAACAGCTTCCTGACAGACAGGCAGCAGCTAGTGAGGCTGGGAAAATACACATCCAGCACCCGTACAATCAGCACCGGAGCTCCCCAGGGCTGTGTTCTCTCCCCACTGCTCTTCTCCCTGTACACTAATGACTGCACATCTAAGGACCCCTCTGTCAAGCTCCTGAAGTTTGCAGATGACACCACACTAATCGGCCTCATTCAGGACGGTGACGAGTCTGCTTACAGACAGGAGGTTAAAGAGCTGGCTGTCTGGTGCACTCTCAACAACCTGGAGCTTAACACGCTCAAAACAGTGGAGATGACTGTGGACTTCAGGAGAAACCCCCCTGCACTCCCCCCACTCACCATCATGAACAGCACTGTGACTGCAGTGGAGTCATTCAGGTTCCTGGGCACCACTATCTCTCAGGACCTGAAGTGGGACATTCACATTGACTCCATTGTGAAAAAGGCCCAGCAGAGGTTGTACTTCCTTCGCCAGCTGAGGAAGTTTAACCTGCCACAGGATCTGCTGAAACAGTTCTACTCCACCATCATCGAATCCATCCTCTGCACTTCAGTAACTGTCTGGTTCAGCTCAGCTTCTAAATCTGACCTCAGAAGACTACAGAGGGTAGTCCGGACTGCTGAGCGAATCATCGGTTCAACTCTCCCATCTATTCAAGAACTGTACTTATCCAGAGTGAGCAAAAGGGCTGTTAAAATCACTCTGGACTCCTCACATCCAGCACACTCCCTCTTTGAACTGTTGCCATCTGGTCGACGCTACAGAGCACTGAGCACCAGAACGACCAGACACAGGAACAGTTTCTTCCCTCAGGCAATCCATCTTATGAACAGCTGATACACACTGAACACACTACACTTTATATTTATATACACATACACTTAATTTATCTAACACACATACTTAGTATACACTTACATTTTGCACATAATATACATGTACATACATAACTGCATTTTTGTAATATACCTGCCTACAATTGTAAATTTGTATATTGTCATTCCTTATCTACTTATTTGTATTTTTTGTATTTTTATATTCTTTTATTATGTGTTTTATGTTCTGTCGCTGTCATTCTGTTGTACTGCGGAGCTTCTGTCACGAAAACAAATTCCTCGTATGTGTAAACATACCTGGCAATAAAAGCTCATTCTGATTCTGATTCTGATTCTGACAAAATGAAATGTTATTGTCTGGGGTCAAAAAGACCCCGAGTGTCACTACAAATGAAGACCATCAGAGGATTATAATGTAGGCCGAAAATGAGCTTCCCCTCTTTGAAAGACCAGCAGCCGCCACTGATATATATATATATATTTATATATTTATATTTATATTTATTAAATATATATTTATATTTATATATATATATTTATATATATATATATATATATATATTTTTTTTTTTTTACAACAGGACAGCAAACTAAGAGACTTGCGTTTTAGACACCATATTGCCGTATTTCTACAACAAAAATTTATTCCAAACACAGCCACCAAAGCAAAATTTTGCATCTCTGAGCAACATGACAGTGTTTCGTTTCTGAATGAATCAACCGTTTAAATGATTTGGTTCAATCGCAATGACTCACTTATTAACAGTGACTTGCTGACACATACTGGCCATTTTAATTTCACATTTAAAGTATCTTTTGATTTTTTTTTTTTTTTATAATTAAGTTTTTATAATTTCAAATGAGCATTCAACATTTTTTGTCTGGCATATCAAAACATTATTCATGCATTTGTAACTGCAGGTTAAATGCATTCTTGTCCTGCACTAAACAGTGTGTAAATACATCTAAATGCCACGTCCGATGAAGCTTTTGCATTTCCTCTGTATTGAAAAGATGAGTTTGTTGATACTGATTTGCCTGGTAACAGCCCAAATGTTTTATTATTCTAAATAACTGATTCCTTTAATTAAAAACAACTAGTTTGAGATTAATAGACCTATCCCAGGGGTGTCAAACTCAGTTCCTGGAGGGCCGTAGCCCTGCAGAGTTTAGTTCTAACCCTGCTCCAGCACACATATCATGTAGTTTTCAAATAAACCTAAATGATTAGATTAGCTGGATCAGGTGTGTTTCATTAGGGTTATATCTAAACTGTGCAGGACTGTCTTTATCTAAAAAACAATGAAAAAGATACACGGCTGGTGGGTCAGATCAACATTAAACGTTTTCACTATAGTTTAGAAGAGAGGATTTCACTTTTAGGTATTTGTTATTCTGATACATATTTCTGTTGTGGAAACATATTTCCTGTATAAAAGAGTATGTATATAACCTATTCAAGGGCGTTTAGTGCAATCTCATGGATCTTAAACGTAATCACATTACAACAAGGTGACATAGTCCCTCTAGCAAATCCACCAAAAGTGGACAGAGCAGAAAAATCACAGCACACGGTAGATGCTAATGCTTATGACCGAAGGGGAGTACACATAGGCCTACTCTTTAATGTCAAGCGGAAATGTTGAAACAAACGACGAGTATGACAAATAAAAATGTGAACATGGTCATCAGCTATATGAACAAGAGCTCTAGATGTAGGGGCAATATTTTTATGCTGTAAAAATTCCTATGAACAGGCACTGTATGTTTGACCACAGTCAGAGAAAACTCTTCATCAGAAAACTGCAAAACAACATGTAAACAGATCAGTCAACTATCTCTGGCAAAAATAAATAAATAAATAAAATAAAATTATATATATTTACAAGTCGCACATTGACAATTTTTGTCTTATGTGCTCATTACAGCCAAAATCCTGTTTTGCCAAATGCCGTACACACTTTTCCATTTCATAATTCAGTGATTTTTTTAGTCAGTTTTGCTCACAGATATGCTATAGATATAGATGTTTGAATTTTTCTATAACCATTACACAAGTGAGAACATTGTGGTTCTCAAATGTGTTTGTATTACAAGAGTAGCCCATCTAACAAATCTGGCGGTAGTGGAGAAACAAAGATGTTTAGCATATACACACGTTGTAGATGCTTACGTACACCAGAGATGTTGCTTTATTTGAATCAAAGAAGATGGCCATAGGAACTGATAACATTCTTTAATGTTGTTGTCTTGTGTTTTGTCAAAATAATAAAAAAGTTTGGGCAAATGTTTAATAGTTTTTCTGAAATGAATGGGATGTGCTCACCTTGCTCTCTTTCCCATGCAAGGATTAGCATGAATTTACAGGAGCCTTAAAACAAAAACGGCCAAACAAACAAAATGTGAATTGTGTCATCTGCTATCTGAACAAGATGACTTAATCTAGTGGATTAATAAAAATATCATTTACAAATCAACATTTAAAAATTTTAACAATTGTATTCTGAATTGTATATGCATTGTAAACATTTGTTTTCTTGCTATACTCTCTTTCTTAGTGATTTGGTCGAATACGCAAAAGGTTATGGATAAAATTTATATACACAAGAGTGTGGAAACTTTAACATGCTCAAACATAAATGAGTGCAGCTTTCAGTGAAACCGTTTGATTTGTTTTGGTTGTAATAGTTTTAAGTGTAAAACAGCTAGACTTCATTTTTGTGCTGATGCTTCATGTGATCACACTTTTTGGACAGACACAAAGTTGCACTAAAATAAATATCTCAAAGAGAAAAACTGTAACTTAATTTCTTAATTTTCATTTATTCCTATTACGATGACACCACACAAAGATCACCTAAAAACTTACAGTACAACAAACAAATTGTGAATGGCCGTCCAAAATCTTGATATGGCTAAATCTCACAAAACATTGTGATTCTTAGATGTGAAGCACCCTTGACATAATCTGTTGGCATGCAAAAATAGTCATAAATGTTTTAGCACAGCTATTTACACAAATAGTATGAGAATTGTCGTGTCACTTGCATAGAAAATTCATTACCTGTTTATCAGGGTCAAAAGGAAATGATGATAGTTGAAACATCCTAAGCTTGTACATTTTATTTTGAAAATCACAGCTGCCGGTGCTTAAATTTTTTTAGTAAACCATTTAACATTACATGATGCCTACAAAATAGTCAAATAGTCAAAGTGTATGTTTTCTGTTCTAGGTAAGATCATTTACACAAGGTGTTATAGGCCTGGGTAAATAATTAGAAAATAGTATTTCTGTCGAATGAGTAAAGTTCAGTCATGCATTTAAAAAAGTTTTCTGATGTAGAAATTATGTTTCTGTCAAACACATCCAAAGAGTTTTCTACTCGTGTGAAAAAAGCACTTGTGTGCATAAATGATCTAAAGAAACAATGCTGGTCATCAGGTTATTTAAAAAATAATTAAGACAATAGACAGTGTGCCTTGCTTTAGTGACACAATGTGTTTAATCTTTTAAACACGTTTAAAATGGTAGGTGTAATTATTTTACTGAGTTTAAGCTAAATGTATATTTGTTCATTTACAGTACACATACTATCTACAGGCTATATTAAAATGAAAGCATTTCTTAAAAAACAACAAAAAAGTAAAAACAACAAATACGATTTTGCTCAGGTTCAGGTATACCCCATGTTATGGGGGACAATGATGGCAATATCCAAAATCCTTGGGGATTGTTTTTGTCCCGTGAGGAAACAAGTTCATAAATCATACAGAATGAAGTGTTTTTGAAAATCTTAAAATGAACGAAATTTTCTGTAAGGGGTAGGTTTATGTGTAAGGTTGGTGTATGGTGATGCAAAATACAATTTGTACAGTATAAAAAACCATTACGTCTACAGGATGTCCCATTGAACATGGAAACCCAATGTGTGTGTGTGTGTTTTAAAGTTGGTTTTAAATTGAACGTGAGATTTCAACTCCTTTTACACATCACATATTATGGTTAGTATTTTCTTAACATTAATGAATGCCTGTTTGATTTTATTAATTTCAGATAACATTAAATTATTTATCTCTTCATTGGCTTGGTTAGTTGCTGATTTATATAATTGTCTCTCTCACTCTCTCTCTCTTTGACTTGTCATAGAAGTCATAAAACCTAGTGTCCTACATAAAAGACAACATTGATGTTTCTAAGATGTTAAGTCGGTACTTCCTTTTTTCCTGTCGCATTTCCTAAAATAAAAAAAAAATTCTCACCTGGAAAGACTCCAGACATCCTCCTCCTTTTCAGAGGTGGATGTAGACCAGTCATAGCCACACTGTTGGTGTCTAGGTATCAACATATACCATATAGATCAAACAAACATTGATCCTGTCAAGTCGTCAATACACTCACTTTTACTCAGCCATTTTTTTTCTAGGAAGAACCCAAACACCCCCTGACTGGAAGTAGGTAACAGGTCAGGAAGGAACTTCACAGAAACCCCCACAGCTCTGGTTACAGATACAACCATCATATATCCAGTAATGAACGCAACTCAAGTCAAATCTGAGACATGTTTGAACTTTTGATTTACACACACCTCTGTCATGTCAATCAAGGGTGACAGGACCCAGTGACATGGCAACCGCTTTGACAGACAGGCCATATAGTCATAAATGAATCCAAACTGACCATGTACACTTTTGACTACCTGTCAGTCTACGGTGACTGCACGTACATAAATCAGGCCATAAATCAGGGTCATAAATCATCAAGATTTGAGACAAAGGATATGATAATACTACTCGGGCCCTCGCACCCGGGCTCACCGGCAGCGAGTGGCTTAAGTAAAAAGGTGAACGTTGAGAAATATGCATTTAAAGTCATAAATATAAGTGGAATATATTAAAGTATATTACATATATGTGCCAATCTTCCTGTTGCCTTCAGGTGGCGCTATCATTATAATGGAATATTGGCCTTCACATGTGTTCAGGCCAGGACTCTTATCAAACATGTGAAGTTTGGGGAAGATCGAACATTTTATGCCTGAGTTGCAAAAAGTTTTCTTGCTGTGGTGAGATTTCAAATTTTGTCATGGCGCCATGGACACGCCCTTTAACAAAAACTCAAGATCTCCACAATTTAACATTGCACAGGCCTTTAGATTAGACTGACCACAAAAAATACATTAATGTCAAAAAAATTCTAGGAGTAGTTTGTCGCAGCGTAAAACATGCCACTTCCTGTTGCCAGCAGGTGGCGCTATGACTATAACTGAATATGGGCATGTAGATCTGTTAAGGGCAGAAGTCTAATCTAACATGTGAAGTTTGGGGCTGATTGGACATTGTATGTCTGAGTTACAGCAACTTCCTTTTTCATGGCGAAACATCAAAATTTGTCAGGCTGCCATGGACACGCCCTTTAACGAAACCTCAAGACCATCGCAATTTAACATCGCAAAGGGCTTTAGATTACACTGACCAAGTTTGGTGTTGATCTGAATAAATCTCTAGGAGGAGTTCGTTAAAGTACAACCCCTGAAAATGGCAAAAACAACACCAATTTTGCAGAGAAAATTCGATATAACTGACTTCCTGTTGGGATTCGGATTTTGTACGAAGAGAATTTTTCGTAGGTATTGGTGTGTCACATGTGTGTACCAATTTTTGTACATGTACGTGAAACATAGCTCGAGGCACACTCCATTGGAAGTGTATAGGTGGCGCTATTGAGCCATTTTGCCACAGCCGATGGAATATTGGCCTTCAGATGTGTTCAGGCCAGGACTCTTATCACACATGTGAAGTTTGGGGAAGATCGGACATTTTATGCCTGAGTTATAACATCTTTTATTCCCATGGCGAGACATCGAACTTCGCCACGGCGCCATGGACACACCTTTTAACAAAAACTCAAGATCTTCACAACTGAACATCGCACAGGCCTTTAGATTAGACTGACCACAAAGAAGTCATTGATGTCATAACATTTCTAGGAGTAGTTCGTCGCAGTGTAAAATATGTCACTTCCTGTTGCCAATAGGTGGCGCTATGACTATAACTGAATATGGGCATGTCAATATGTTCAGGTTCGGAGTCTTATCTAACATGTGAAGTTTGGGGCGGATTGGACATTGTATGTCTGAGTTATAGCAACTTAATTTTTCATGGCGAATAATCGAAATTCGCCTGGCCGCCACTGACACATCCTTCAACGAAAACTCAAGATCTTCACAATTTAACATCGCAAAGGCCTTTAGATTAGGCATACCAAATTTGGTGTTGATCTGAATAAATCTCTAGGAGGAGATCGTTAAAATACAACGCATGGAAATGACAAAAATTACACAAAATTTGCTCATAATATTAAAAATAACCGACTTCCTGTTGGATTTAGAATTTTGCTCCAAGAGTCTTTTTTGTAGGTATTGGTGTGATACATCTGTGTGACAATTTTCGTGCATGTGCGTGAAACATAGCTGGAAGGCTGTTGATTTTCTTAGTATAGGTGGCGCTGTCAAACCATTTTGCCACACCCTCTTCTGAATCCTATATCAGACTTAAATTTTCACCAGGTTTGACGCATGTGCAAAATTTCATGACTTTTTGAGCATTTTTAAGCCCTCAAAAAGGCGATTCATTTTGGAGAAGAAGAAGCGGAATAAGAATTAAAGCTGCAAGCAGCGATGAACGGGCCCCTCGCACCCGGGGTCACCGGCAGTGAGTGGCTTTAGTAAATAGGTGAACGGTGAGAAATATGCATTTAAACTCATAAATTTAAGTGGAATATATCAAAGTTTATTCCATGTATGTGCCAATCTTTCTGTTGCCAGCAGGTGGCGCTATCATTATAATGGAATATTGGCCTTCAGATGTGTTCAGGCCAGGACTCTTATCGAACATGCAGAGTCTGGGGAAGATTGAACATTTTATGCCTGAGTTACAACAACTTCTCTTGCTGTGGCGAGACATCAAATTTTTTCATGGCGCCATGGACACGCCCTTAACAAAAACTGAAGATCTCCACAATTTAACATTGCACAGGCCTTTAGATTAGACTGACCACAAAAAAATACATTAATGTCAAAAAATCTCTATGAGTAGTTTGTCTCAGCATAAAATATATCACTTCCTGTTGCCAGCAGGTGGCGCTATGACTATAACTGAATATGGGCATGTAGATCTGTTAAGGGCAGAAGTTTTATCTAACATGCGAAGTTTGGGGCAGATTTGACATTGTATGTCTGAGTTACAGCAACTTCCTTTTTCATGGCGAAACATTAGTCAGGCCGCCATTGGCCACGCCCTTTAACGAAACCTCAAGATCTTTGCAATTTAACTTCGCAAAGGCCTTTAGATTTAACTGACCAAGTTTGATGTTGATCTGAATAAATCTCTAGGAGGAGTTTGTTAAAGTACAACCCCTGAAAATGCCAAAAACAACACCAATTTTGCAGAGAACATTCTAAATAACTGACTTCCTGTTTGGATTCGGATTTCGTACCAAGAGACTTTTTTGTAGATATTGGTGTGCAGTGTTAGGGAGTAACTAGTTACATGTAACGGCGTTACGTAATTTAATTACAAAATTATTTGTAACTGTAATTAGTTACAGTTACTACGAAAAAAATAGTAATTAAATTACAGTTACTTATGAAATTTTTAATGATTACAAAGGGGATTACATTTGAATATTTACACACATCCACATACAGATTTAACTGATTTCTTTCCCAAATTGTACTGACTATTCTGAGACATAACGCCCTAATAATTTCCGGGATGCGGAAATACAGTCTGGTTCGTAGAATCCAGTCATAAAAATGGAATGCCTAACGCGGACGGAATATGCCACATTTTGGAAAACTAAATCAAAAGTGGGTCAGTACACTTGAATCAAAACATGACATGGACTAGTGTCTGTGAATATTAAGGCCCAAAAATGCAATAGCCTATATGACTTGCACATTCTGCGTGTCTGTGGAAATCAGGCGCGGACTGGACACCGGAAGAACCGGGACAATTCCCGGTGGCCTGGCAGCCGATTTTGCCCCACTATTTAATATCATTATTGTATAATTGCCTGCCGAATGTACTAAAACGATCATTTGCGAATCCGCCATTTGATAATTAAATCTCTAATAAGTCATGAAGTGTTAGTCATGACTCGCGCGCTCTCCGCGCCTCCGCAAAACGGTTTGGATCAGATTCAGAGTAATCAATGAGAGAGAGAGAGAGAGAGAGAGAGAGAGAGAGAGAGAGAGAGAGAGAGAGAGAGAGAGAGAGAGAGAGAGAGAGAGAGAGAGAGAGAGAGAGAGAGAGAGAGAGAGAGAGAGAGAGAGAGAATAGAGTGGACTGCTGGAGCAGAGAAGCAGAACTACTGTTCAGGGTCTCAGGTCAGTTTCATCTGTAAAGATGCTTTTTTGTCTTTGTTTTTTTATTTTATTTAATCAAGCAGCAGCACGTTGCTCACCAGTCATCACTCAAAAAACTATATAAAGGACATCATTATTATCGGTTGTAATATTACAGTAATAATTTAGCTGAAAAAAAATCTGATTTTTTAATAGGTTTAGGGGGAGCTACGACAGACAACAACACAACCCTTACGAAAATTAACATTTTAATATTTAACTATAAATCCAGAGAAAATGGTTACTATTGTTTAAATGGGGTAACCAAAAATGTAAAATTATTTTACAAATGTATTTATTTAAAAATAAATACAAATCCATTTGCAAAAAAAAAACAAAAACAAAACAAGGTTATTTTACTTTTATATAGGCTAATAAAAGCAAGGTTACTTTTTGTAAGGGAAAAACATGACTCGTGTACAGTATTAGGATTTTTCTATAAAGATATTGTAGTATTGTAGAGTATTGTAAAGTATAGTTTTGTTCAATTTTGAGTATTAACGTCACGAGAGAGATGGATAACAGGGCAAAATAAAGAGACTGAAGAGAAAAATGGAAGTGAAGGTGCAGTTCAGGAGAGAACTTTTAATTATTTTGCATGTCCCCAAATTAAAGAATTAAACCTTTTTTTTTTATGTCAGTTCCATACAAAAAATAGTTTTATCCATGAATTTGTTTGTTTGAGTTTGAATTTTCCAGTCTGAAATTTTTTCCCAGTCCGCCCCTCCTGTAAATTAATGGCAAAGACATTAGTTTCATTTACTACACATAGGCCTACTGAAGCTCCCAGTGTTTTCAACTTCTGCTGCCTCAATATAGGAGTACACGAGCACATAAACATAATTTCTAGAACTGCTATGTGTCACTTGATGTGCCTTTTACTTATTTTGAGAAAACTATCATCATATACAGAGACAGCAGTTTCAAAAAAACACCAATGTTTCAGGAGTTTAGTACACAGAATACGTCACATGCTTATTAGATAACTGTATTTAAGTTGATGTATATGCTTTTATTATTCTTTAATTTTCACAAATTTAGAAAAGTAATCAAAAAGTACTCAAAAGTAATTAGTTACATTACTTTAATAAAGTAATTGAAAAAGTTACACTACTATTACATTTTAAACAGGGTAACTTGTAATCTGTAACCTATTACATTTCCAAAGTAACCTTCCCAACACTGTTGGTGTGTTACATGTGTGTACCGATTTTTGTACATGTACGTGAAACATAGCTTGAGGCGCACTCCGTTGAAAGTGTATATGCACTCAGTTGAAAGTGTATAGGTGGCGCTATCGAGCAATTTTGCCACACCCAATGGAATATTGGATTTCAGATCTGTTCAGGCCAGGACCCTTATCACACATGTGAAGTTTGGGCAAGATCGAACATTTTATGCCTGAGTTATAACATCTTTTATTCCCATGGCGGCACATCGAATTTCGTCACGGCGCCATGGACACGCCTTTTAACAAAAACTCAAGATCTTCAGAACTTAACATCACACAGGTCTTTAGATTAGACTGACCACAAAAATAACATTGATGTCATAAAATTTCTAGGAGTAGTTTGTCGCAGTGTAAAATATTTCACTTCCTGTTGCCAATAGGTGGCGCTATGACTATAACTGAATATTGGCATGTAGATCTGTTCAGGTCAAGAGTCTTATCCAACATGTGAAGTTTGGGGCAGATTGGACATTGTATGTCTGGGTTACAGCAACTTCCTTTTTCATGGCGAAACATCAAAATTTCTCAGGCCGCCATGGACACGCCCTTTAACGAAACCTCAAGTCCTTCGCAATTTAACTTCGCAAAGGCCTTTAGATTTAACTGACCAAGTTTGATGTTGATCTGAATAAATCTCTAGGAGGAGTTCGTTAAAGTACAACCCCTGAAAATGCCAAAAACAACAACAATTTTACAGAGAACATTCTAAATAACTGACTTCCTGTTTGGATTCGGATTTCGTACCAAGAGACTTTTTCGTAGATATTGGTGTGTTACATGTGTGTACCGATTTTTGTACATGTACGTGAAACGGAGCTCGAGGCGCGCTATGTTGAAAGTGTATAGGTGGCGCTATCGAGCCATTTTGCCACACCCGATGGAATATTGGCCTACAGATGTGTTCAGGCCAGGACTCTTATCACACATGTGAAGTTTGGGGAAGATCAGACATTTTATGCCTGAGTTATAACATCTTTTATTCCCATGGCGAGACATCGAACTTCGTCACGGCGCCATGGACACGCCTTTTAACGAAAACTCAAGATCTTCACAACTTAACATCGCACAGACCTTTAGATTAGACTGACCACAAAAAAGACATTGATGTCATAAAATTTCTAGGAGTAGTTAGTCGCAGTGTAAAATATGTCACTTCCTGTTGCCAATAGGTGGCGCTATGACTATAACTGAATATGGGCATGTCAATCTGTTCAGGTTCGGAGTCTCATCAAACATGTGAAGTTTGGGGCAGATTGGACATTGTATGTCTGAGTTATAGCAACTTCATTTTTCATGGCGAATCATCAAAATTCGCCAGGCCGCCACGGACACGCCCTTTAACGAAAACTCAAAATCTTCGCAATTTAACATCGCAAAGGCCTTTAGATTAGGCATACCAACTTTGGTGTTGATCTGAATGAATCTCTAGGAGGAGTTCGTTAAAATACAACGCATGGAAATGACAAAAATGACACAAAATTTGCTCATAAAATTAAAAATAACCGACTTCCTGTTGGGTTTCGGATTTTGCTCCAAGAGACTTTTTTGTAGGTATTGGAGAGATACATGTGTATACCAATTTTCATACATGTACGTGAAACGTAGCTCGAGGCGCACACCGTTGAACGTGTATAGGTGGTGCTGTTGAGCCATTTTGCCACACCCACTTCTGAAACCCATATCAGACGTAAATTTTCGCCAGTTCTGAGGTGTGTGCAAAGTTTCATGACTTTTCGAGCATGTTTAGGCTCTCAAAAATGCGATTCATCTTAGAGAATAATAATAATAATAATAATAATAATAATTAAAGCTGCAAGCAGCGATGAACGGGCCCTCGCACCCGGGCTCACCGGCAGCGAGTGGCTTTAGTAAATAGGTGAACGGTGAGAAATATGCATTTAAACTCATAAATATAAGTAGAGTATATCAATGTTTATTCCATATATGTTCCAATCTTCCTGTTGCCAGCAGGTGGCGCTATCATTATAATGGAATATTGGCCTTCAGATGTGTTCAGGGCTGCACTCTTATCGAACATGTGAAGTTTGGGGAAGATCAAACATTTTATGCCTGAGTTACAACAAATTCTCTTGCTGTGGCGAGACATCAAATTTTGTCATTTTTGCCATGGACACGCTCTTTAACAAAAACTCAAGATTGCCACAATTTAACATTACACAGGCATTTAGATTAGACTGACCACAAAAATACATTAATGTCAAAAAATCTCTAGGAGTAGTTTGTCTCAGCGTAAAATATGTCACTTCCTGTTGCCAGCAGGTGGCACTATGACTATAATTGAATATGGGCATGTAGATCTTTTAAGGGCAGAAGTCTTGTCTAACATGCAAAGTTTGGGGCAGATTGGACATTGTATGTCTGAGTTACAGCAACTTCCTTTTTCATGGCGAAACATCGAAATTTGTCAGGCCGCCATGGACACTCCCTTTAACGAAATCTCAAGATCTTCCCAATTTAACATCGCAAAGGCCTTTAGATTTAACTGACCAAGTTTGATGCTGATCTGAATAAATCTCTAGGAGGAGTTCGTTAAAGTACAACCCCTGAAAATGCCAAAAACAACACCAATTTTGCAGAGAACATTCTAAATAACTGACTTCCCGTTTGGATTCGGATTTCGTACCAAGAGACTTTTTCGTAGATATTGGTGTGTTACATGTGTGTACCGATTTTTGTACATGTACGTGAAACATAGCTTGAGGCGCACTCCATTGAAAGTGTATATGCACTCAGTTGAAAGTGTATAGGTGGCGCTATTGAGCCATTTTGCCACACCCTATGGAATATTGGCCTTCAGATCTGTTCAGGCCAGGACCCTTATCACACATGTGAAGTTTGGGCAAGATCGGACATTTTATGCCTGAGTTATAACATCTTTTATTCCCATGGCGACACATCGAACTTCGTCACGGCGCCATGGACACGCCTTTTAACGAAAACTCAAGATCTTCACAACTAAACATCATACAGGTCTTTAAATTAGACTGACCACAAAAATAACATTGATGTCATAAAATTTCAAGGAGTAGTTTTTCGCAGTGTAAAATATTTCACTTCCTGTTGCCAATAGGTGGCGCTATGACTATAACTGAATATTGGCATGTAGATCTGTTCAGGTCAAGAGTCTTATCCAACATGTGAAGTTTGGGGCAGATTGGACATTGTATGTCTGAGTTACAGCAACTTCCTTTTTCATGGCGAAACATCGAAATTTGTCAGGCCGCCATGGACACGCCCTTTAATGAAACCTCAAGTCCTTCGCAATTTAACATCGCAAAGGGCTTTAGATTACACTGACCAAGTTTGGTGTTCATCTGAATAAATCTCTAGGAGGAGTTCGTTAAAGTACAACCCCTGAAAATGGCAAAAACAACACCAATTTTGCAGGGAAAATTCAAAATAATCGACTTCCTGTTGGGATTAGGATTTCGTACCAAGATACTTTTTCGTAGGTATTGGCGTGTTACATGTGTGTACCAATTTTTGTACATGTACGTGAAACATAGATCGAGGCGCGCTATGTTGAAAGTGTATAGGTGGCGCTATCGAGCCATTTTGCCACACCCGATGGAATATTGGCCTACAGATGTGTTCAGGCCAGGACTCTTATCACACATGTGAAGTTTGGGGAAGATCGGACATTTTATGCCTGAGTTATAACATATTTTATTCCCTTGGCGAGACTTCGAACTTCGTCATGGCGCCATGGACACGCCTTTTAACGAAAACTCAAGATCTTCACAATTTAACATCGCACAGGCCTTTAGATTAGACTGACCACAAAAAAGACATTGATGTCATAAAATTTCTAGGAGTAGATAGTCGCAGTGTAAAATATGTCACTTCCTGTTGCCTATAGGTGGCGCTATGACTATAACTGAATATGGGCATGTGAATCTGTTCAGGTCAGGAGTCTTATTAAACATGTGAAGTTTTGGACACATTGGACATTGTATGTCTGAGTTATAGCAACTTCATTTTTCATGGCGAATCATCGAAATTCGCCAGGCCGCCACGGACACGCCCTTTAACGAAAACTCTAAATCTTCGCAATTTAACATCGCAAAGGCCTTTAGATTAGGCATACCAACTTTGGTGTTGATCTGAATTAATCTCTAGGAGGAGTTCGTTAAAATACAACGCATGGAAATGACAAAAATGACACAAAATTTGCTCATAAAATTAAAAATAACCGACTTCCTGTTGGGTTTCGGATTTTGCTCCAAGAGACTTTTTTGTAGGTATTGGAGAGATACATGTGTATACCAATTTTCATACATGTACGTGAAACGTAGCTCGAGGCGCACACCGTTGAACGTGTATAGGTGGCGCTGTCGAGCCATTTTGCCACACCCACTTCTGAATCCCATATCAGACGTAAATTTTCGCCAGTTCTGAGGTGTGTGCAAAGTTTCATGACTTTTCGAGCATGTTTAGGCTCTCAAAAATGCAATTCATCTTAGAGAAGAATAATAATAATAATAATAATAATAATAATAATAATAATAAACGGAGCAATTCCAAGAGGGTCCTCACACCATCGGTGCTCGGGCCCTAATAATAATAATAATAAATAATAATAATAATAATAATAATAATAATAATAATAATAATAATAATAAACGGAGCAATTCCAAGAGGGTCCTCACACCATCGGTGCTCGGGCCCTAATTAAAGCTGCAAGCAGCGATGAATGGGCCCTCGCACCCGGGCTCACCGGCAGCGAGTGGCTTTAGTAAATAGGTGAACGGTGAGAAATATGCATTTAAACTCATAAATATAAGTTGAATATATCAAAGTTTATTCCATATATGTGCCAATCTTTCTGTTGCCAGCAGGTGGCGCTATCATTATAATGGAATGTTGGCCTTCAGATGTGTTCAGGGCTGCACTCTTATCGAACATGTGAAGTTTGGGGAAGATCAAACATTTTATGCCCGAGTTACAACAACTACTCTTGCTATGGCGAGATATCAAATTTTGTCATTTTTGCCATGGACACACTCTTTAACAAAAACTCAAGATTGCCACAATTTAACATTACACAGGCCTTTAGATTAGACTGACCACAAAAATACATTAATGTCAAAATATCTCTAGGAGTAGTTTGTCTCAGCGTAAAATATGTCACTTCCTGTTGCCAGCAGGTGGCACTATGACTATAATTGAATATGGGCATGTAGATATGTTAAGGGCAGAAGTCTTATCTAACATGCGAAGTTTGGGGCAGATTGGACATTGTATGTCTGAGTTACAGCAACTTCCTTTTTCATGGCGAAACATCAACATTTGTCAGGCCGCCATGGACACTCCCTTTAACGAAATCTCAAGATCTTCCCAATTTAACTTCGCAAAGGCCTTTAGATTTAACTGACCAAGTTTGATGTTGATCTGAATAAATCTCTAGGAGGAGTTCGTTAAAGTACAACCCCTGAAAATGCCAAAAACAACACCAATTTTGCAGAGAACATTCTAAATAACTGACTTCCTGTTTGGATTCGGATTTCGTACCAAGAGACTTTTTCGTAGATATTGGTGTGTTACATGTGTGTACCGATTTTTGTGCATGTACGTGAAACATAGCTTGAGGCGCACTCCGTTGAAAGTGTATATGCACTCAGCAGTGTTGGGGAGTAACTAGTTACATGTAACGGCGTTACGTAATTTAATTACAAAATTATTGTAACTGTAATTAGTTACAGTTACTAAGAAAAAATGAGTAATTAAATTACAGTTACTTATGAAATTTTTTACGATTACAAAGGGGATTACATTTGAATATTTACACACATCCACATACAGATTTAACTGATTTCTTTCCCAAATTGCACTGACTATTCTGAGACATATGCCCTAATAATTTCCGGGATGCGGAAACACAGTCTGGTTCGTAGAATCCAGTCATAAAAACGAAATGCCTAACGCGGACGGAATATGCCACATTTTGGATGACTAAATCAAAAGTAGGTCAGTACACTTGAATCAAAACATGACATGGACTAGTGTCTGTGAATATTAAGCCCCAAAAATGCAATATATGACTTGCACATTCTGCCTGTCTGTAGAAATCAGGCGCGGACTGGACACCGGGAGAAACGGGACAATTCCCGGTGGCCTGGCAGACGATTTTGCCCCACTATTTAATATCATTATTGTATAATTGCCTGCCGAATATACTAAAGCGATCATTTGCGAATCCGCCATTTGATAATTAAATCTCTAATAAATCATGAATTGTTAGTCATGACTCGCGCGCTCTCCGCGCCTCCGACCAACGGTTTGGATCAGACTCAGAGTAATCAATGCGAGAGAGAGAGAGAGAGAGAGAGAGAGAGAGAGAGAGAGAGAGAGAGAGAGAGAGAGAGAGAGAGAGAGAGAGAGAGAGAGAGAGAGAAAGAGAGAGAGAAAGAGAGAGAAAGAGAGAGAGGACTGCTGGAGCAGAGAAGCAGAACTCCTGTTCAGGGTTTCGGGTCAGTATCATCTGTAAAGATGCTTTTTTGTCTTTGTTTTTTTATTTATTTAATCAAGCAGCAGCACGTTGCTCATCAGTCATCACTCAAAATACTATATAAAGGACATAATTATTATCTGTTGTAATGTTACAGTAGTAATTTAGCTGAAAAAAAAATCAGATTTTTGTTATAGGTTTAGGGGGAGCTACGACAGACAACAACACAACCCTTACGAAAATTTACATTTTAATATTTAACTATAAATCCAGAGAAAATGGTTAGCCTACTATTGTTTAACTGTGATAACCAAAAATGTAAAATTATTTTACAAATATATTTATTTAAAAATAAATACAAATCCATTTGCAAAAAAAACAAGGTTATTTTACTTTTATATAGGCTAATAAAAGCATGGTAATTTTTTGTAAGGGAAAAACATGACTCATGTACAGTATTAGGATTTTTCTATACAGATATTGTAGTATTGTAGAGTATTGTATTGTAAAGTATAGTTTTGTTCAATCTTGAGTATTAAAGTCATGAGAGAGATGGATAACAGGACAAAATAAAGAGCCTGAAGAGAAAAATGGAAGTGAAGGTGCAGTTCAGGAGAGAACTTTTAATTATTTTGCATGTCCCCAAATTAAAGATTTAAACCTTTTTTATGTCAGGTCCATACCAAAAATAGTTTTGTCCATGAATTTGTTTGTGTGAGTTTGGATTTTCCAGTCTGAATTTTTTTCCCAGTCTGCCCCTCCTGTAAATTAATGGCAAAGACATGGTTTCATTTACTACACATAGGCCTACTGAAGCTCGCAGTGTTTTCAACCTCTGCCGCCTCAATATAGGAGTACACGAGCACATAAACATAATTTCTAGAACTGCTCTGTCACTTCATATGCATTTTACTTATTTTGAGAAAACTATCATCATATACAGAGACAGCAGTTTCAAAAAAACACCAATGTTTCAGGAGTTTATTACACAGAATACGTCACATGCTTATAGATAACTGTATTTAAGTTGATGTATATGCTTTTATTTATTATTCTTTAATTTTCACAAATTTAGAAAAGTAATCAAAAAGTACTCAAAAGTAATTAGTTACATTACTTTAATAAAGTAATTGAAAAAGTTACACTACTATTACATTTTAAACAGGGTAACTTGTAATCTGTAACCTATTACATTTCCAAAGTAACCTTCCCAACACTGGCACTCAGTTGAAAGTATATAGGTGGCGCTATCGAGCCATTTTGCCTCACCCAATGGAATATTGGCCTTCAGATCTGTTCAGGCCAGGACCCTTATCACACATGTGAAGTTTGGGCAAGATCGGACATTTTATGCCTGAGTTATAACATCTTTTATTCCCATGGCGACACATCGAACTTCGTCATGGCGCCATGGACACGCCTTTTAACGAAAACTCAAGATCTTCACAACTAAACATCACACAGGTCTTTAGATTAGACTGACCACAAAAATAACATTGATGTCATAAAATTTCTAGGAGTAGTTTGTCGCAGTGTAACATATTTCACTTCCTGTTGCCAATAGGTGGCGCTATGACTATAACTGAATATTGGCATGTAGATCTGTTCAGGTCAAGAGTCTTATCCAACATGTGAAGTTTGGGGCAGATTGGACATTGTATGTCTGAGTTACAGCAACTTCCTTTTTCATGGCGAAACATAGAAATTTGTCAGGCCGCCATGGACACGCCCTTTAACGAAACCTCAAGTCCTTCGCAATTTAACATCGCAAAGGGCTTTAGATTACACTGACCAAGTTTAGTGTTCATCTGAATAAATCTCTAGGAGGAGTTCGTTAAAGTACAACCCCTGAAAATGGCAAAAACAACACCAATTTTGCAGGGAAAATTCTAAATAATCGACTTCCTGTTGGGATTAGGATTTCGTACCAAGATACTTTTTTGTAGGTATTGGTGTGTTACATGTGTGTACCAATTTTTGTACATGTACGTGAAACATAGATCGAGGCGCACTCCGTTGAAAGTGTATAGGTGGCGCTATCGAGCCATTTTGCCACACCCAATGGAATATTGGCCTTCAGATCTGTTCAGGCCGGGAATTTTATCAAACATGTGAAGTTTGGGGAAGATCGGACATTTTATGCCTGAGTTATAACATCTTTTATTCCCATGGCGAGACTTTGAATTTTGTCACGGCGCCATGGACACGCCCCTTAACGAAAACTCAAGATCTTCACAACTTAACATCGCACAGGCCTTTAGATTAGACTGACCACAAAAAAGACATTGATGTCATAAAACTTCTAGGAGTAGTTAGTCGCAGTGTAAAATATGTCACTTCCTGTTGCCAATAGGTGGCGCTATGACTATAACTGAATATGGGCATGTCAATCTGTTCAGGTTCGGAGTCTCATCAAACATGTGAAGTTTGGGGCAGATTGGACATTGTATGTCTGAGTTATAGCAACTTCATTTTTCATGGCGAATCATCGAAATTCGCCAGGCCGCCACGGACACGCCCTTTAACGAAAACTCAAAATCTTCGCAATTTAACATCGCAAAGGGATTTAGATTAGGCATACCAATTTTGGTGTTGATCTGAATTAATCTCTAGGAGGAGTTCGTTAAAATACAACGCATGGAAATGACAAAAATGACACAAAATTTGCTCATAAAATTAAAAATAACCGACTTCCTGTTGGGTTTCGGATTTTGCTCCAAGAGACTTTTTTTTAGGTATTGGAGAGATACATGTGTATACCAATTTTCATACATGTACGTGAAACGTAGCTCGAGGCGCACACCGTTGAACGTGTATAGGTGGCGCTGTTGAGCCATTTTGCCACACCCACTTCTGAAACCCATATCAGACGTAAATTTTCGGCAGTTCTGGGGTGTGTGCAAAGTTTCATGACTTTTCGAGCATGTTTAGGCTCTCAAAAATGCGATTAATCTTAGAGAAGAATAATAATAATAATAATAATAATAATAAAAATAATAATAATATTAAAGCTGCAAGCAGCGATGAACGGGCCCTCGCACCCGGGCTCACCGGCAGCGAGTGGCTTTAGTAAATAGGTGAACGGTGAGAAATATGCATTTAAACTCATAAATATAAAGTTTATTCCATATATGTGCCAATCTTTCTGTTGCCAGCAGGTGGCGCTATCATTATAATGGAATATTGGCCTTCAGATGTGTTCAGGGCTGCACTCTTATCGAACATGTGAAGTTTGGGGAAGATCAAACATTTTATGCCTAAATTACAACAACTTTTCTTGCTGTGGCGAGACATCAAATTTTGTCATTTTTGCCATGGACACGCTCTTTAACAAAAACTCAAGATTGCCACAATTTAACATTACACAGGCCTTTAGATTAGACTGACCACAAAAATACATTAATGTCAAAAAATCTCTAGGAGTAGTTTATCTCAGCGTAAAATATGTCACTTCCTGTTGCCAGCAGGTGGCGCTATGACTATAATTGAATATGGGCATGTAGATCTGTTAAGGGCAGAAGTCTTATCTAACATGTGAAGTTTGGGGCAGATTGGACATTGTATGTCTGAGTTACAGCAACTTCCTTTTTCATGGCGAAACATCGAAATTTGTCAGGCTGCCATGGACACGCCCTTTAACGAAATCTCAAGATCTTCGCAATTTAACTTCGCAAAGGCCTTTAGATTTAACTGACCAAGTTTGATGTTGATCTGAATAAATCTCTAGGAGGAGTTCGTTAAAGTACAACCCCTGAAAATGCCAAAAAAACAACACCAATTTTGCAGAGAACATTCTAAATAACTGACTTCATGTTTGGATTCGGATTTCGTACCAAGAGACTTTTTCGTAGATATTGGTGTGTTACATGTGTGTACCAATTTTTGTACATGTACGTGAAACATAGCTTGAGGCGCACTCCGTTGAAAGTGTATATGCAATCAGTTGAAAGTGTATAGGTGGCGCTATAGAGCCATTTTGCCACACCCGATGGAATTTTGGCCTTTAGATCTGTTCAGGCCAGGACCCTTATCACACATGTGAAGTTTGGGCAAGATCGGACATTTTATGCCTGAGTTATAACATCTTTTATTCCCATGGCGACACATCGAACTTCGTCACGGCGCCATGGACACGTCTTTTAACGAAAACTCATGATCTTCACAACTAAACATCACACAGGTCTTTAGATTAGACTGACCACAAAAATAAAATTGATGTCATAAAATTTCTAGGAGTAGTTTGTCGCAGTGTAAAATATTTCACTTCCTGTTGCCAATAGGTGGCGCTATGACTATAACTGAAAATTGACATGTAGATCTGGTCAGGTCAATAGTCTTATCCAACATGTGAAGTTTGGGGCAGATTGGACATTGTATGTCTGAGTTACAGCAACTTCCTTTTTCATGGCGAAACATCGAAATTTGTCAGGCCGCCATGGACACTCCCTTTAACGAAATCTCAAGATCTTCCCAATTTAACTTCGCAAAGGCCTTTAGATTTAACTAACCAAGTTTGATGTTGATCTGAATAAATCTCTAGGTTGAGTTCGTTAAAGTACAACCCCTGAAAATGCCAAAAACAACACCAATTTTGCAGAGAACATTCTAAATAACTGACTTCCTGTTTGGATTCGGATTTCGTACCAAGAGACTTTTTCGTAGATATTGTTGTGTTACATGTGTGTACCGATTTTTGTACATGTACGTGAAACATAGCTTGAGGCACACTCCGTTGAAAGTGTATATGCACTCAGTTGAAAGTGTATAGGTGGCGCTATCGAGACATTTTGCCACACCCAATGGAATATTGGCCTTCAGATCTGTTCAGGCCAGGACCCTTATCACACATGTGAAGTTTGGGCAAGATCGGACATTTTATGCCTGAGTTATAACATCTTTTATTCCCATGGCGACACATCGAACTTCGTCACGGCGCCATGGACACGCCTTTTAAAGAAAACTCAAGATCTTCACAACTAATCATCACACAGGTCTTTAGATTAGACTGACCACAAAAATAACATTGATGTCATAAAATGTCTAGGAATAGTTTATCGCAGTGTAAAATATTTCACTTCCTGTTGCCAATAGGTGGCGCTATGACTATAACTGAATATTGGCATGGAGATCTGTTCAGGTCAAGAGTCTTATCCAACATGTGAAGTTTGGGGCAGATTGGACATTGTATGTCTGAGTTACAGCAACTTCCTTTTTCATGGCGAAACATCGAAATTTGTCAGGCCGCCATGGACACGCCCTTTAACGAAACCTCAAGTCCTTCGCAATTTAACATCGCAAAGGGCTTTAGATTACACTGACCAAGTTTGGTGTTCATCTGAATAAATCTCTAGGAGGAGTACGTTAAAGTACAACCCCTGAAAATGGCAAAAACAACACCAATTTTGCAGGGTAAATTCAAAATAATCGACTTCCTGTTGGGATTAGGATTTCGTACCAAGATACTTTTTTGTAGGTATTGGTGTGTTACATGTGTGTACCAATTTTTGTACATGTACATGAAACATAGATCGAGGCGCACTACGTTGAAAGTGTATAGGTGGCGCTATCGAGCCATTTTGCCACACCCGATGGAATATTGGTCTTCAGATCTGTTCAGGCCAGGACTTTTATCAAACATGTGAAGTTTGGGGAAGATCGGACATTTTATGCCTGAGTTATAACATCTTTTATTCCCATGGCGAGACTTTGAATTTTGTCACGGCGCCATGGACACGCCCCTTAACGAAAACTCAAGATCTTCACAACTTAACATCGCACAGGCCTTTAGATTAGACTGACCACAAAAAAGACATTGATGTCATAAAATTTCTAGGAGTAGTTAGTCGCAGTGTAAAATATGTCACTTCCTGTTGCCAATAGGTGGCGCTATGACTATAACTGAATATGGGCATGTCAATCTGTTCAGGTTCGGAGTCTCATCAAACATGTGAAGTTTGGGGCAGATTGGACATTGTATGTCTGAGTTATAGCAACTTCATTTTTCATGGCGGATCATCGAAATTCGCCAGGCCGCCACGGACACGCCCTTTAACGAAAACTCAAAATCTTCGCAATTTAACATCGCAAAGGCCTTTAGATTAGGCATACCAACTTTGGTGTTGATCTGAATTAATCTCTAGGAGGAGTTCGTTAAAATACACATATGGAAATGACAAAAATGACACAAAATTTGCTCATAAAATTAAAAATAACCGACTTCCTGTTGGGTTTCGGACTTTGCTCCAAGAGACTTTTTTGTAGGTATTGGAGAGATACATGTGTATACCAATTTTCATACATGTACGTGAAACGTAGCTCGAGGCGCACACCGTTGAACGTGTATAGGTGGCGCTGTCGAGCCATTTTGCCACACCCACTTCTGAAACCCATATCAGACGTAAATTTTCGCCAGTTCTGAGGTGTGTGCAAAGTTTCATGACTTTTCGAGCATGTTTAGGCTCTCAAAAATGCGATTCATCTTAGAGAAGAATAATAATAATAATAATTATAATATTTAAAGCTGCAAGCAGCGATGAACGGGCCCTCGCACCCGGGCTCACCGGCAGCAAGTGGCTTTAGTAAATAGGTGAACGGTGAGAAATATGCATTTAAACTCATAAATATAAGTGGAATATATCAATGTTTATTCCATATATGTGCCAATCTTTCTGTTGCCAGCAGGTGGCGCTATCATTATAGTGGAAAATTGGCCTTCGGATGTGTTCAGGCCAGGACTCTTATCGAACATGCGAAGTCTGGGGAAGATTGAACATTTTATGCCTGAGTTACAACAACTTCTCTTGCTGTGGCGAGACATCAAATTTTGTCATGGCGCCATGGACACGCCCTTTAACAAAAACTGAAGATCTCCGCAATTTAACATTGCACAGGCCTTTAGATTAGACTGACCACAAAAAAATACATTAATGTCAAAAGATTTCTAGGAGTAGTTTGTCGCAGCGTAAAACATGTCACTTCCTGTTGCCAGCAGGTGGCACTATGACTATAACTGAATATGGGCATGTAGATCTGTTAAGGGCAGAAGTCTTATCTAACTTGTGAAGTTTGGGGCAGATTGGACATTGTATGTCTGAGTTACAGCAACTTCCTTTTCATGGCGAAACATCGAAATTTGCCAGGCCGCCATGGACACGCCCTTTAACGAAACCTCAAGATCTTCGCAATTTAACATCGCAAACGCCTTTAGATTTAACTGACCAAGTTTGGTGTTGATCTGAATAAATCTCTAGGAGGAGTTTGTTAAAGTACAACCCCTGAAAATGGCAAAAACAATGCCAATTTTGCAGAGAAAATTCTAAATAACCGACTTCCTGTTGGGATTCGGATTTTGCTCCAAGAGACTTTTTTGTAGGTATTGGAGTGTTACATGTGTGTACCGATTTTTGTACATGTACGTGATACATAGCTTGAGGCGCACTCCGTTGAAAGTGTATATGCACTCAGTTAAAAGTGTATAGGTGGCGCTATCGAGCCATTTTGCCACACCCAATGGAATATTGGCCTTCAGATCTGTTCAGGCCAGGACCCTTATCACACATGTGAAGTTTGGGCAAGATCTGACATTTTATGCCTGAGTTATAACATCTTTTATTCCCATGGCGACACATCGAACTTCGTCACGGCGCCATGGACACGCCTTTTAACGAACACTCAAGATCTTCACAACTAAACATCACACAGGTCTTTAGATTAGACTGACCACAAAAATAACATTGATGTCATAAAATTTCAAGGAGTAGTTTGTCGCAGCGTAAAACATGTCACTTCCTGTTGCCAGCAGGTGGCGCTATGACTATAACTGAATATGGGCATGTAGATCTGCTAAGGGCAGAAGTCTTATCTAACATGTGAAGTTTGGGGCAGATTGGACATTGTATGTCTGAGTTACAGCAACTTCCTTTTTCATGGCGAAACATCGAAATTTGTCAGGCCGCCATGGACACGCCCTTTAACGAAAACTCAAAATCTTCGCAATTTAACATCGCAAAGGCCTTTAGATTAGGCATACCAACTTTGGTGTTGATCTGAATGAATCTCTAGGAGGAGTTCGTTAAAGTACAACCCCTGAAAATGGCAAAAACAACACCAATTTTGCAGGGAAAATTCAAAATAATCGACTTCCTGTTGGGTTTCGGATTTTGCTCCAAGAGACTTTTTTGTAGGTATTGGAGAGATACATGTGTATACTGATTTTCATACATGTACATGAAACGTAGCTCGAGGCGCACACCGTTGAAAGTGTATAGGTGGTGCTATCGAGCCATTTTGCCACACCCGATGGGATATTGGCCTACAGATCTGTTCAGGCCAGGACTTTTATCAAACATGCGAAGTTTGGGGAAGATCGGACATTTTATGCCTGAGTTATAACATCTTTTATTCCCATGGCGAGACTTTGAATTTTGTCACGGCGCCATGGACACGCCCCTTAACGAAAACTCAAGATCTTCACAACTTAACATCGCACAGGCCTTTAGATTAGACTGACCACAAAAAAGACATTGATGTCAAAAAATTTCTAGGAGTAGTGTGTCGAAGTGTAAAATATGTCACTTCCTGTTGCCTATAGGTGGCGCTATGACTATAACTAAATATGGGCATGTAAATATGTTCAGGTTCGGCGTCTCATCAAACATGTGAAGTGTGGGCCAGATTGGACATTGTATGTCTGACTATAATGGAATATTGGCCTTCAGATGTGTTCAGGGCTGCACTCTTATCGAACATGTGAAGTTTGGGGAAGATCAAACATTTTATGCCTGAGTTACAACAACTTCTCTTGCTGTGGCGAGACATGAAATTCTGTCATTTTTGCCATGGACATGTTCTTTAACAAAAACTCAAGATTGCCACAATTTAACATTACACAGGCCTTTAGATTAGACTGACCACAAAAGTACATTAATGTCAAAAAATCTCTAGGAGTAGTTTGTCTCAGCGTAAAATATGTCACTTCCTGTTGCCAGCAGGTGGCACTATGACTATAATTGAATATGGGCATGTGTATCTGTTAAGGGCAGAAGTCTTATCTAACATGCGAAGTTTGGGGCAGATTGGACATTGTATGTCTGAGTTACAGCAACTTCCTTTTTCATGGCGAAACATCAAAATTTGTCAGGCCACCATGGACACTCCCTTTAACAAAATCTCAAGATCTTCCCAATTTAACTTCGCAAAGGCCTTTAGATTTAACTGACCAAGTTTGATGTTGATCTGAATAAATCTCTAGGAGGAGTTCGTTAAAGTACAACCCCTGAAAATGCCAAAAACAACACCAATTTTGCAGAGAACATTCTAAATAACTGACTTCCTGTTTGGATTCGGATTTCGTACCAAGAGACTTTTTCGTAGATATTGGTGTGTTACATGTGTGTACCGATTTTTGTACATGTACGTGAAACATAGCTTGAGGCGCACTCCGTTGAAAGTGTATATGCACTCAGTTTAAAGTGTATAGGTGGCGCTATCGAGCCATTTTGCCACACCCAATGGAATATTGGCCTTCAGATCTGTTCAGGCCAGGACCCTTATCACACATGTGAAGTTTGGGCAAGATCGGACATTTTATGCCTGAGTTATAACATCTTTTATTCCCATGGCGACACATCGAACTTCGTCACGGCGCCATGGACATGCCTTTTAACGAAAACTCAAGATCTTCACAACTAAACATCACACAGGTCTTTAGATTAGACTGACCACAAAAATAACATTGATGTCATAAAATTTCTAGGAGTAGTTTGTCGCAGTGTAAAATATTTCACTTCCTGTTGCCAATAGGTGGCGCTATGACTATAACTGAATATTGGCATGTAGATCTGTTCAGGTCAAGAGTCTTATCCAACATGTGAAGTTTGGGGCAGATTGGACATTGTATGTCTGAGTTACAGCAACTTCCTTTTTCATGGCGAAACATCGAAATTTGTCAGGCCGCCATGGACACGCCCTTTAACGAAACTTCAAGTCCTTCGCAATTTAACATCACAAAGGGCTTTAGATTACACTGACCAAGTTTGGTGTTCATCTGAATAAATCTCTAGGAGGAGTTCGTTAAAGTACAACCCCTGAAAATGGCAAAAACAACACCAATTTTGCAGGGAAAATTCAAAATAATCGACTTCCTGTTGGGATTAGGATTTCTTACCAAGATACTTTTTTGTAGGTATTGGTGTGTTACATGTGTGTACCAATTTTTGTACATGTACGTGAAACATAGATCGATGCACACTCCGTTGAAAGTGTATAGGTGGCGCTATCGAGCCATTTTGCCACACCCGATGGAATATTGGCCTTCAGATCTGTTCAAGCCAGGACTTTTATCAAACATGTGAAGTTTGGGGAAGATCAGACATTTTATGCCTGAGTTATAACATCTTTTATTCCCATGGCGAGACTTTGAATTTTGTCACGGCACCATGGACACGCCCCTTAACGAAAACTCAAGATCTTCACAACTTAACATCGCACAGGCCTTTAGATTAGACTGACCACAAAAAAGACATTGATGTCATAAAATTTCTAGGAGTAGTTAGTCGCAGTGTAAAATAAGTCACTTCCTGTTGCCAATAGGTGGCGCTATGACTATAACTGAATATGGGCATGTCAATCTGTTCAGGTTCGGAGTCTCTTCAAACATGTGAAGTTTGGGGCAGATTGGACATTGTATGTCTGAGTTATAGCAACTTCATTTTTCATGGCGAAACATCGAAATTCGCCAGGCCGCCACGGACACGCCCTTTAACGAAAACTCAAAATCTTCGCAATTTAACATCGCAAAGGCCTTTAGATTAGGCATACCAACTTTGGTGTTGATCTGAATTAATCTCTAGGAGGAGTTCGTTAAAATACAACGCATGGAAATGACAAAAATGACACAAAATTTGCTCATAAAATTAAAAATAACCGACTTCCTGTTGGGTTTCGGATTTTGCTCCAAGAGATTTTTTTGTAGGTATTGGAGAGATACATGTGTATACCAATTTTCATACATGTACGTGAAACGTAGCTCGAGGCGCACACCGTTGAACGTGTATAGGTGGCGCTGTCGAGCCATTTTGCCACACCCACTTCTGAAACCCATATCAGACGTAAATTTTCGCCAGTTCTGAGGTGTGTGCAAAGTTTCATGACTTTTCGAGCATGTTTAGGCTCTCAAAAATGCGATTCATCTTAGAGAAGAATAATAATAATAATAATTATAATATTTAAAGCTGCAAGCAGCGATGAACGGGCCCTCGCACCCGGGCTCACCGACAGCAAGTGGCTTTAGTAAATAGGTGAACGGTGAGAAATATGCATTTAAACTCATAAATATAAGTGGAATATATCAATGTTTATTCCATATATGTGCCAATCTTTCTGTTGCCAGCAGGTGGCGCTATCATTATAGTGGAAAATTGGCCTTCAGATGTGTTCAGGCCAGGACTCTTATCGAACATGCGAAGTCTGGGGAAGATTGAACATTTTATGCCTGAGTTACAACAACTTCTCTTGCTGTGGCGAGACATCAAATTTTGTCATGGCGCCATGGACACGCCCTTTAACAAAAACTGAAGATCTCCGCAATTTAACATTGCACAGGCCTTTAGATTAGACTGACCACAAAAAAATACATTAATGTCAAAAGATTTCTAGGAGTAGTTTGTCGCAGCGTAAAACATGTCACTTCCTGTTGCCAGCAGGTGGCACTATGACTATAACTGAATATGGGCATGTAGATCTGTTAAGGGCAGAAGTCTTATCTAACATGTGAAGTTTGGGGCAGATTGGACATTGTATGTCTGAGTTACAGCAACTTCCTTTTCATGGCGAAACATCGAAATTTGCCAGGCCGCCATGGACACGCCCTTTAACGAAACCTCAAGATCTTCGCAATTTAACATCGCAAACGCCTTTAGATTTAACTGACCAAGTTTGGTGTTGATCTGAATAAATCTCTAGGAGGAGTTTGTTAAAGTACAACCCCTGAAAATGGCAAAAACAATGCCAATTTTGCAGAGAAAATTCTAAATAACCGACTTCCTGTTGGGATTCGGATTTTGCTCCAAGAGACTTTTTTGTAGGTATTGGAGTGTTACATGTGTGTACCGATTTTTGTACATGTACGTGATACATAGCTTGAGGCGCACTCCGTTGAAAGTGTATATGCACTCAGTTAAAAGTGTATAGGTGGCGCTATCGAGCCATTTTGCCACACCCAATGGAATATTGGCCTTCAGATCTGTTTATGCCAGGACCCTTATCACACATGTGAAGTTTGGGCAAGATCTGACATTTTATGCCTGAGTTATAACATCTTTTATTCCCATGGCGACACATCGAACTTCGTCACGGCGCCATGGACACGCCTTTTAACGAACACTCAAGATCTTCACAACTAAACATCACACAGGTCTTTAGATTAGACTGACCACAAAAATAACATTGATGTCATAAAATTTCAAGGAGTAGTTTGTCGCAGCGTAAAACATGTCACTTCCTGTTGCCAGCAGGTGGCGCTATGACTATAACTGAATATGGGCATGTAGATCTGCTAAGGGCAGAAGTCTTATCTAACATGTGAAGTTTGGGGCAGATTGGACATTGTATGTCTGAGTTACAGCAACTTCCTTTTTCATGGCGAAACATCGAAATTTGTCAGGCCGCCATGGACACGCCCTTTAACGAAAACTCAAAATCTTCGCAATTTAACATCCCAAAGGCCTTTAGATTAGGCATACCAACTTTGGTGTTGATCTGAATGAATCTCTAGGAGGAGTTCGTTAAAATACAACGCATGGAAATGACAAAAATGACACAAAATTTGCTCATAAAATTAAAAATAACCGACTTCCTGTTGGGTTTCGGATTTTGCTCCAAGAGACTTTTTTGTAGGTATTGGAGAGATACATGTGTATACTGATTTTCATACATGTACATGAAACGTAGCTCGAGGCGCACACCGTTGAAAGTGTATAGGTGGTGCTATCGAGCCATTTTGCCACACCCGATGGAATATTGGCCTACAGATCTGTTCAGGCCAGGACTTTTATCAAACATGTGAAGTTTGGGGAAGATCGGACATTTTATGCCTGAGTTATAACATCTTTTATTCCCATGGCGAGACTTTGAATTTTGTCACGGCGCCATGGACACGCCCCTTAACGAAAACTCAAGATCTTCACAACTTAACATCGCACAGGCCTTTAGATTAGACTGACCACAAAAAAGACATTGATGTCAAAAAATTTCCAGGAGTAGTGTGTCGAAGTGTAAAATATGTCACTTCCTGTTGCCTATAGGTGGCGCTATGACTATAACTAAATATGGGCATGTAAATATGTTCAGGTTCGGCGTCTCATCAAACATGTGAAGTGTGGGCCAGATTGGACATTGTATGTCTGAGTTATAGCAACTTCATTTTTCATGGCGAATCATCGAAATTCGCCAGGCCGCCACGGACACGCCCTTTAACGAAAACTCAAAATCTTCGCAATTTAACATCGCAAAGGCCTTTAGATTAGGCATACCAACTTTGGTGTTGATCTGAATTAATCTCTAGGAGGAGTTCGTTAAAATACAACGCATGGAAATGACAAAAATGACACAAAATTTGCTCATAAAATTAAAAATAACTGACTTCCTGTTGGGTTTTGGATTTTGCTCCAAGAGACTTTTTTGTAGGTATTGGAGAGATACATGTGTATACCAATTTTCATACATGTACGTGAAACGTAGCTCGAGGCGCACACCGTTGAACGTGTATAGGTGGCGCTGTCGAGCCATTTTGCCACACCCACTTCTGAAACCCATGTCAGACGTAAATTTTCGCCAGTTCTGAGGTGTGTGCAAAGTTTCATGACTTTTCGAGCATGTTTAGGCTCTCAAAAATGCGATTCATCTTAGAGAATAATAATAATAATAATAATAATAATAATAATAAACGGAGCAATTCCAAGAGGGTCCTCACACCATCGGTGCTCGGGCCCTAATAATAAAATAATAATAATAATAATAATAATAATAATAATAATAATAATAATAATAATACTAATAATAATAAACAGAGCAATTCCAAGAGGGTCCTCACACCATCGGTGCTCGGGCCCTAATAATAATAATAATAATAATAATAATAAACGGAGCAATTCCAAGAGGGTCCTCACACCATCGGTGCTCGTGCCCTAATTAAAGCTGCAAGCAGCGATGAACGGGCCCTCGCACCCGGGCTCACCGGCAGCGAGTGGCTTTAGTAAATAGGTGAACGGTGAGAAATATGCATTTAAACTCATAAATATAAGTAGAATATATCAATGTTTATTCCATATATGTTCCAATCTTCCTGTTGCGAGCAGGTGGCGCTATCATTATAATGGAATATTGGCCTTCAGATGTGTTCAGGGCTGCACTCTTATCGAACATGTGAAGTTTGGGGAAGATCAAACATTTTATGCCTGAGTTACAACAACTTCTCTTGCTGTGGCGAGACATGAAATTCTGTCATTTTTGCCATGGACATGCTCTTTAACAAAAACTCAAGATTGCCACAATTTAACATTACACAGGCCTTTAGATTAGACTTACCACAAAAATACATTAATGTCAAAAAATCTCTAGGAGTAGTTTGTCTCAGCGTAAAATATGTCACTTCCTGTTGCCAGCAGGTGGCACTATGACTATAATTGAATATGGGCATGTGTATCTGTTAAGGGCAGAAGTCTTATCTAACATGCGAAGTTTGGGGCAGATTGGACATTGTATGTCTGAGTTACAGCAACTTCCTTTTTCATGGCGAAACATCAAAATTTGTCAGGCCACCATGGACACTCCCTTTAACAAAATCTCAAGATCTTCCCAATTTAACTTCGCAAAGGCCTTTAGATTTAACTGACCAAGTTTGATGTTGATCTGAATAAATCTCTAGGAGGAGTTCGTTAAAGTACAACCCCTGAAAATGCCAAAAACAACACCAATTTTGCAGAGAACATTCTAAACAACTGACTTCCTGTTTGGATTCGGATTTCGTACCAAGAGACTTTTTCGTAGATATTGGTGTGTTACATGTGTGTACCGATTTTTGTACATGTACGTGAAACATAGCTTGAGGCGCACTCCGTTGAAAGTGTATATGCACTCAGTTTAAAGTGTATAGGTGGCGCTATCGAGCCATTTTGCCACACCCAATGGAATATTGGCCTTCAGATCTGTTCAGGCCAGGACCCTTATCACACATGTGAAGTTTGGGCAAGATCGGACATTTTATGCCTGAGTTATAACATCTTTTATTCCCATGGCGACACATCGAACTTCGTCACGGCGCCATGGACATGCCTTTTAACGAAAACTCAAGATCTTCACAACTAAACATCACACAGGTCTTTAGATTAGACTGACCACAAAAATAACATTGATGTCATAAAATTTCTAGGAGTAGTTTGTCGCAGTGTAAAATATTTCACTTCCTGTTGCCAATAGGTGGCGCTATGACTATAACTGAATATTGGCATGTAGATCTGTTTAGGTCAAGAGTCTTATCCAACATGTCAAGTTTGGGGCAGATTGGACATTGTATGTCTGAGTTACAGCAACTTCCTTTTTCATGGCGAAACATCGAAATTTGTCAGGCCGCCATGGACACGCCCTTTAACGAAACCTCAAGTCCTTCGCAATTTAACATCGCAAAGGGCTTTAGATTACACTGACCAAGTTTGGTGTTCATCTGAATAAATCTCTAGGAGGAGTTCGTTAAAGTACAACCCCTGAAAATGGCAAAAACAACACCAATTTTGCAGGGAAAATTCAAAATAATCGACTTCCTGTTGGGATTAGGATTTCTTACCAAGATACTTTTTTGTAGGTATTGGTGTGTTACATGTGTGTACCAATTTTTGTACATGTACGTGAAACATAGATCGATGCACACTCCGTTGAAAGTGTATAGGTGGCGCTATCGAGCCATTTTGCCACACCCGATGGAATATTGGCCTTCAGATCTGTTCAAGCCAGGACTTTTATCAAACATGTGAAGTTTGGGGAAGATCAGACATTTTATGCCTGAGTTATAACATCTTTTATTCCCATGGCGAGACTTTGAATTTTGTCACGGCACCATGGACACGCCCCTTAACGAAAACTCAAGATCTTCACAACTTAACATCGCACAGGCCTTTAGATTAGACTGACCACAAAAAAGACATTGATGTCATAAAATTTCTAGGAGTAGTTAGTCGCAGTGTAAAATATGTCACTTCCTGTTGCCAATAGGTGGCGCTATGACTATAACTGAATATGGGCATGTCAATCTGTTCAGGTTCGGAGTCTCTTCAAACATGTGAAGTTTGGGGCAGATTGGACATTGTATGTCTGAGTTATAGCAACTTCATTTTTCATGGCGAAACATCGAAATTCGCCAGGCCGCCACGGACACGCCCTTTAACGAAAACTCAAAATCTTTGCAATTTAACATCGCAAAGGCCTTTAGATTAGGCATACCAACTTTGGTGTTGATCTGAATTAATCTCTAGGAGGAGTTCGTTAAAATACAACGCATGGAAATGACAAAAATGACACAAAATTTGCTCATAAAATTAAAAATAACCGACTTCCTGTTGGGTTTCGGATTTTGCTCCAAGAGATTTTTTTGTAGGTATTGGAGAGATACATGTGTATACCAATTTTCATACATGTACGTGAAACGTAGCTCGAGGCGCACACCGTTGAACGTGTATAGGTGGCGCTGTCGAGCCATTTTGCCACACCCACTTCTGAAACCCATATCAGACGTAAATGTTTGCCAGTTCTGAGGTGTGTGCAAAGTTTCATGACTTTTCGAGCATGTTTAGGCACTCAAAAATGCGATTCATCTTAGAGAAGAATAATAATAATAATAATAATAATAATAATAATAATAATAATAATAAACGGAGCAATTCCAAGAGGGTCCTCACACCATCGGTGCTCGGGCCCTAATAATAATAATAATAATAATAATAATAATAATAATAATAATAATAAACAAAGCAGATACAAGAGGGTCCTCGCACCTCGGTGCTCGGGCCCTAATAATAATAATAAACAAAGCAGATACAAGAGGGTCCTCGCACCTCGGTGCTCGGGCCCTAATTAAAGCTGCAAGCAGCGATGAACGGGCCCTCGCACCCGGGCTCACCGGCAGCGAGTGGCTTTAGTAAATAGGTGAACGGTGAGAAATATACATTTAAACTCATAAATATAAGTGGAATATATCAAAGTTTATTCCATATATGTGCCAATCTTTCTGTTGCCAGCAGGTGGCGCTATCATTATAATGGAATATTGGCCTTCAGATGTGTTCAGGGCTGCACTCTTATCGAACATGTGAAGTTTGGGAAAGATCAAACATTTTATGCCTGAGTTAAAACAACTTCTCTTGCAGTGGCGAGACATCAAATTTTGTCATTTTTGCCATGGACACGCTCTTTAACAAAAACTCAAGATTGCCACAATTTAACATTACACAGGCCTTTAGATTAGACTGACCACAAAAATACATTAATGTCAAAAAATCTCTAGGAGTAGTTTGTCTCAGCGTAAAATATGTCACTTCCTGTTGCCAGCAGGTGGCACTATGACTATAATTGAATATGGGCATGTGTATCTGTTAAGGGCAGAAGTCTTATCTAACATGCGAAGTTTGGGGCAGATTGGACATTGTATGTCTGAGTTACAGCAACTTCCTTTTTCATGGCGAAACATCAAAATTTGTCAGGCCACCATGGACACTCCCTTTAACAAAATCTCAAGATCTTCCCAATTTAACTTCGCAAAGGCCTTTAGATTTAACTAACCAAGTTTGATGTTGATCTGAATAAATCTCTAGGAGGAGTTCGTTAAAGTACAACGCATGGAAATGACAAAAATGACACAAAATTTGCTCATAAAATTAAAAATAACCGACTTCCTGTTGGGTTTCTGATTTTGCTCCAAGAGACTTTTTTGTAGGTATTGGAGAGATACATGTGTATACCAATTTTCATACATGTACTTGAAACGTAGCTCGAGGCGCACACCGTTGAACGTGTATAGGTGGCGCTGTCGAGCCATTTTGCCACACCCACTTCTGAAACCCATATCAGACGTAAATTTTTGCCAGTTCTGAGGTGTGTGCAAAGTTTCATGACTTTTCGAGCATGTTTAGGCACTCAAAAATGCGATTCATCTTAGAGAAGAATAATAATAATAATAATAATAATAATAATAATAATAATAATAATAATAAACGGAGCAATTCCAAGAGGGTCCTCACACCATCGGTGCTCGGGCCCTAATAATAACAATAATAATAATAATAATAATAATAATAATAATAATAATAATAATAATAAACAAAGCAGATACAAGAGGGTCCTCGCACCTCGGTGCTCGGGCCCTAATAATAATAAACAAAGCAGATACAAGAGGGTCCTCGCACCTCGGTGCTCGGGCCCTAATTAAAGCTGCAAGCAGCGATGAACGGGCCCTCGCACCCGGGCTCACCGGCAGCGAGTGGCTTTAGTAAATAGGTGAACGGTGAGAAATATGCATTTAAACTCATAAATATAAGTGGAATATATCAAAGTTTATTCCATATATGTGCCAATCTTTCTGTTGCCAGCAGGTGGCGCTATCATTATAATGGAATATTGGCCTTCAGATGTGTTCAGGGCTGCACTCTTATCGAACATGTGAAGTTTGGGAAAGATCAAACATTTTATGCCTGAGTTACAACAACTTCTCTTGCAGTGGCGAGACATCAAATTTTGTCATTTTTGCCATGGACACGCTCTTTAACAAAAACTCAAGATTGCCACAATTTAACATTACACAGGCCTTTAGATTAGACTGACCACAAAAATACATTAATGTCAAAAAATCTCTAGGAGTAGTTTGTCTCAGCGTAAAATATGTCACTTCCTGTTGCCAGCAGGTGGCACTATGACTATAATTGAATATGGGCATGTGTATCTGTTAAGGGCAGAAGTCTTATCTAACATGCAAAGTTTGGGGCAGATTGGACATTGTATGTCTGAGTTACAGCAACTTCCTTTTTCATGGGGAAACATCAAAATTTGTCAGGCCACCATGGACACTCCCTTTAACAAAATCTCAAGATCTTCCCAATTTAACTTCGCAAAGGCCTTTAGATTTAACTGACCAAGTTTGATGTTGATCTGAATAAAACTCTAGGAGGAGTTCGTTAAAGTACAACCCCTGAAAATGCCAAAAACAACACCAATTTTGCAGAGAACATTCTAAATAACTGACTTCCTGTTTGGATTCGGATTTCGTACCAAGAGACTTTTTCGTAGATATTGGTGTGTTACATGTGTGTACCGATTTTTGTACATGTACGTGAAACATAGCTTGAGGCGCACTCCGTTGAAAGTGTATATGCACTCAGTTTAAAGTGTATAGGTGGCGCTATCGAGCCATTTTGCCACACCCATTGGAATATTGGCCTTCAGATCTGTTCAGGCCAGGACCCTTATCACACATGTGAAGTTTGGGCAAGATCGGACATTTTATGCCTGAGTTATAACATCTTTTATTCCCATGGCGACACATCGAACTTCGTCACGGCGCCATGGACATGCCTTTTAACGAAAACTCAAGATCTTCACAACTAAACATCACACAGGTCTTTAGATTAGACTGACCACAAAAATAACATTGATGTCATAAAATTTCTAGGAGTAGTTTGTCGCAGTGTAAAATATTTCACTTCCTGTTGCCAATAGGTGGCGCTATGACTATAACTGAATATTGGCATAAAGATCTGTTTAGGTCAAGAGTCTTATCCAACATGTGAAGTTTGGGGCAGACTGGACATTGTATGTCTGAGTTACAGCAACTTCCTTTTTCATGGCGAAACATCGAAATTTGTCAGGCCGCCATGGACACGCCCTTTAACAAAACCTCAAGTCCTTCGCAATTTAACATCGCAAAGGGCTTTAGATTACACTGACCAAGTTTGGTGTTCATCTGAATAAATCTCTAGGAGGAGTTCGTTAAAGTACAACCCCTGAAAATGGCAAAAACAACACCAATTTTGCAGGGAAAATTCAAAATAATCGACTTCCTGTTGGGATTAGGATTTCTTACCAAGATACTTTTTTGTAGGTATTGGTGTGTTACATGTGTGTACCAATTTTTGTACATGTACGTGAAACATAGATCGATGCGCACTCCGTTGAAAGTGTATAGGTGGCGCTATCGAGCCATTTTGCCACACCCGATGGAATATTGGCCTTCAGATCTGTTCAAGCCAGGACTTTTATCAAACATGTGAAGTTTGGGGAAGATCGGACATTTTATGCCTGAGTTATAACATCTTTTATTCCCATGGCGAGACTTTGAATTTTGTCACGGCACCATGGACACGCCCCTTAACGAAAACTCAAGATCTTCACAACTTAACATCGCACAGGCCTTTAGATTAGACTGACCACAAAAAAGACATTGATGTCATAAAATTTCTAGGAGTAGTTAGTCGCAGTGTAAAATATGTCACTTCCTGTTGCCAATAGGTGGCGCTATGACTATAACTGAATATGGGCATGTCAATCTGTTCAGGTTTGGAGTCTCATTAAACATGTGAAGTTTGGGGCAGATTGGACATTGTATGTCTGAGTTATAGCAACTTCATTTTTCATGGCGAATCATCGAAATTCGCCAGGCCGCCACGGACACGCCCTTCAACGAAAACTCAAGATCTTCGCAATTTTACATCGCAAAGGCTTTTAGATTACACTGACCAAGTTTGGTGTTCATCTGAATAAATCTCTAGGAGGAGTTCGTTAAAGTACAACCCCTGAAAATGGCAAAAACAACACCAATTTTGCAGGGAAAATTCAAAATAATCGACTTCCTGTTGGGATTAGGATTTCTTACCAAGATACTTTTTTGTAGGTATTGGTGTGTTACATGTGTGTACCAATCGCCAGGCCGCCACGGACACGCCCTTCAACGAAAACTCAAGATATTCGCAATTTAACATCGCAAAGGCCTTTAGATTAGGCATACCAAATTTGGTGTTGATTTGAAGAAATCTCTTGGAGGAGTTCGTTAAAATACAACACATGGAAATGACCAAAATTACACAAAATTTGCTCATAATATTAAAAATAACCGACTTCCTGTTGGGTTTGGAATTTTGCTCCAAGAGTCTTTTTTGTAGGTATTGGTGTGTTACATATGTGTGCCAATTTTCGTGCATGTACGTGAAACATAGCTGGAAGGCAGTTGATTTTCTTAGTATAGGTGGCGCTGTCGAGCCATTTTGCCACACCCTCTTCTAAATCCTATATCAGACGAAAATTTTCACCAGCTTGGACGCGTGTGCAAAGTTTCATGACTTTTTGAGCATGTTTAAGCCCTCAAAAATGCGATTCATTCGGGAGAAGAAGAAGTAGAAGAATAATTAAAGCTGCAAGCAGCGATGAACGGGCCCTCGCACCCGGGCTCACCGGCAGCGAGTGGCTTTAGTAAATAGGTGAACGGTGAGAAATATGCATTTAACTCATAAATATAAGTGGAATATATCAAAGTTTATTCCATATTTGTGCCAATCTTTCTGTTGCCAGCAGGTGGCGCTATCATTATAATGGAATATTGGCCTTCAGATGTGTTCAAGGCTGCACTCTTATCTAACATGTGAAGTTTGATGCAGATTGGACATTGTATGTCTGAGTTACAGCAACTTCCTTTTTCATGGCGAAACATCCAAATTTGTCAGGCCACCATGGACACGCCCTTTAACGAAACCTCAAGATCTTCGCAATTTAACATCGCAAAAGCCTTTAGACTTAACTGAGCAAGTTTGGTGTTGATCTGAATAAATCTCTAGGAGGAGTTCGTTAAAGTACAACCCCTGAAAATGGTTAAAACAACGCCAATTTTGCAGAGAAAATTCTAAATACCCGACTTTCTGTTGGGATTCGGATTTCGTACCAAGAGACTTTTTTGTAGGTATTGGTGTGTTACATGTGTGTACCGATTTTTGTACATGTACGTGAAACGGAGCTCGAGGCGCGCTATGTTGAAAGTGTATAGGTGGCGCTATCGAGCCATTTTGCCACACCCGATGGAATATTGGCCTACAGATGTGTTCAAGCCAGGACTCTTATCACACATGTGAAGTTTGGGGAAGATCGGACATTTTATGCCTGAGTTATAACATCTTTTATTCCCATGGCGAGACATCGAACTTCGTCACGGCGCCATGGACACGCCTTTTAACGAAAACTCAAGATCTTCACAACTTAACATCGCACAGGCCTTTAGATTAGACTTACCACAAAAAAGACATTGATGTCATAAAATTTCTAGGAGTAGTTAGTCGCAGTGTAAAATATGTAACTTCCTGTTGCCAATAGGTGGCGCTATGACTATAACTGAATATGGGCATGTCAATCTGTTCAGGTTCGGAGTCTCATCAAACATGTGAAGTTTGGGGCTGATTGGACATTGTATGTCTTAGTTATAGCAACTTCAGTTTTCATGGCGAATCATCGAAATTTGCCAGGCCGCCACGGACACGCCCTTCAACGAAAACTCAAGATCTTCGCAATTTAACATCGCAAAGGGCTTTAGATTAGGCATACCAAATTTGGTGTTGATTTGAAGAAATCTCTTGGAGGAGTTCGTTAAAATACAACACATGGAAATGACCAAAATTACACAAAATTTGCTCATAATATTAAAAATAACCGACTTCCCGTTGGGTTTGGAATTTTGCTCCAAGAGTCTTTTTTGTAGGTATTGGTGTGTTACATATGTGTGCCAATTTTCGTGCATGTACGTGAAACATAGCTGGAAGGCAGTTGATTTTCTTAGTATAGGTGGCGCTGTCGAGCCATTTTGCCACACCCTCTTCTGAATCCTATATCAGACGAAAATTTTCACCAGCTTGGACGCGTGTGCAAAGTTTCATGACTTTTTGAGCATGTTTAAGCCCTCAAAAATGCGATTCATTTGGGAGAAGAAGAAGTAGAAGAATAATTAAAGCTGCAAGCAGCGATGAACGGGCCCTCGCACCCGGGCTCACCGGCAGCGAGTGGCTTTAGTAAATAGGTGAACGGTGAGAAATATGCATTTAATTCATAAATATAAGTGGAATATATCAAAGTTTATTCCATATTTGTGCCAATCTTTCTGTTGCCAGCAGGTGGCGCTATCATTATAATGGAATATTGGCCTTCAGATGTGTTCAAGGCTGCACTCTTATCTAACATGTGAAGTTTGATGCAGATTGGACATTGTATGTCTGAGTTACAGCAACTTCCTTTTTCATGGCGAAACATCGAAATTTGTCAGGCCGCCATGGACACGCTCTTTAACGAAACCTCAAGATCTTCGCAATTTAACATCGCAAAAGCCTTTAGACTTAACTGAGCAAGCTTGGTGTTGATCTGAATAAATCTCTAGGAGGAGTTCGTTAAAGTACAACCCCTGAAAATGGTTAAAACAACGCCAATTTTGCAGAGAAAATTCTAAATACCCGACTTTCTGTTGGGATTCGGATTTCGTACCAAGAGACTTTTTTGTAGGTATTGGTGTGTTACATGTGTGTACCGATTTTTGTACATGTACGTGAAACGGAGCTCGAGGCGCGCTATGTTGAAAGTGTATAGGTGGCGCTATCGAGCCATTTTGCCACACCCGATGGAATATTGGCCTACAGATGTGTTCAAGCCAGGACTCTTATCACACATGTGAAGTTTGGGGAAGATCGGACATTTTATGCCTGAGTTATAACATCTTTTATTCCTATGGCGAGACATCGAACTTCGTCACGGCGCCATGGACACGCCTTTTAACGAAAACTCAAGATCTTCACAACTTAACATCGCACAGGCCTTTAGATTAGACTGACCACAAAAAAGACATTGATGTCATAAAATTTCTAGGAGTAGTTAGTCGCAGTGTAAAATATGTAACTTCCTGTTGCCAATAGGTGGCGCTATGACTATAACTGAATATGGGCATGTCAATCTGTTCAGGTTCGGAGTCTCATCAAACATGTGAAGTTTGGGGCTGATTGGACATTGTATGTCTTAGTTATAGCAACTTCATTTTTCATGGCGAATCATTGAAATTCGCCAGGCCGCCACGGACACGCCCTTCAACGAAAACTCAAGATCTTCGCAATTTAACATCGCAAAGGCCTTTAGATTAGGCATACCAAATTTGGTGTTGATTTGAAGAAATCTCTTGGAGGAGTTTGTTAAAATACAACACATGGAAATGACCAAAATTACACAAAATTTGCTCATAATATTAAAAATAACCGACTTCCCGTTGGGTTTAGAATTTTGCTCCAAGAGTCTTTTTTGTAGGTATTGGTGTGTTACATATGTGTGCCAATTTGCGTGCATGTACGTGAAACATAGCTGGAAGGCAGTTGATTTTCTTAGTGTAGGTGGCGCTGTCGAGCCATTTTGCCACACCCTCTTCTGAATCCTATATCAGACGAAAATTTTCACCAGCTTGGACGCGTGTGCAAAGTTTCATGACTTTTTGAGCATGTTTAAGCCCTCAAAAATGCGATTCATTCGGGAGAAGAAGAAGTAGAAGAATAATTAAAGCTGCAAGCAGCGATGAACGGGCCCTCGCACCCAGGCTCACCGGCAGCGAGTGGCTTTAGTAAATAGGTGAACGGTGAGAAATATGCATTTAAACTGATAAATATAAGTGGAATATATCAAAGTTTATTCCATATATGTGCCAATCTTTCTGTTGCCAGCAGGTGGCGCTATCATTATAATGGAATATTGGCCTTCAGATGTGTTTAGGGCTGCACTCTTATCGAACATGTGAAGTTTGGGGAAGATCAAACATTTTATGCCTGAGTTACAACAACTTCTCTTGCTGTGGCGAGACATCAAATTTTGTCATTTTTGCCATGGACACGCTCTTTAACAAAAACTCAAGATTGCCACAATTTAACATTACACAGGCCTTTAGATTAGACTGACCACAAAAATACATTAATGTCAAAAAATCTCTAGGAGTAGTTTGTCTCAGCGTAAAATATGTCACTTCCTGTTGCCAGCAGGTGGCACTATGACTATAACTGAATTTTGGCATGTAGATCTGTTCAGGTCAAGAGTCTTATCCAACATGTGAAGTTTGGGGTAGATTGGACATTGTATGCCTGAGTTACAGCAACTTCCTTTTTCATGGCGAAACATCGAAATTTGTCAGGCCGCCATGGACACGCCCTTTAACGAAACCTCAAGTCCTTCACAATTTAACATCGCAAAGGGCTTTAGATTACACTGACCAAGTTTGGTGTTCATCTGAATAAATCTCTAGGAGGAGTTCGTTAAAGTACAACCCCTGAAAATGGCAAAAACAACACCAATTTTGCATGGAAAATTCTAAATAACTGACTTCCTGTTTGGATTCGGATTTCGTACCAAGAGACTTTTTCGTAGATATTGGTGTGTTACATGTGTGTACCGATTTTTGTACATGTACGTGAAACATAGCTTGAGGCGCACTCCATTGAAAGTGTATATGCACTCAGTTGAAAGTGTATAGGTGGCGCTATCGAGCCATTTTGCCACACCCGATGGAATATTGGCCTTCAGATCTGTTCAGGCCAGGACTTTTATCACACATGTGAAGTTTGGGGAAGATCGGACATTTTATGCCTGAGTTATAACATCTTTTATTCCCATGGCGAGACTTTGAATTTTGTCACGGCGCTATGGACACGCCCCTTAACGAAAACTCAAGATCTTCACAATTTAACATTGCACAGGCCTTTAGATTATATTGACCATAAAAAAGACATTGATGTCAAAAAATTTCTAGGAGTAGTCTGTCGAAGTGTAAAATATGTCACTTCCTGTTGCCTATAGGTGGCGCTATGACTATAACTGAATATGAGCATGTAAATATGTTCAGGTCAGGAGTCTTATTAAACATGTGAAGTTTTGGGCACATTGGACATTGTATGTCTGAGTTATAGCAACTTAATTTTTAAGGGCGAATCATCGAAATTCGCCAGGCCGCCACGGACACGCCCTTTAACAAAAACTCAGAATCTTCGCAATTTCACATCGCAAAGGCCTTTAGATTAGGCATACCAAATTTGGTGTTGATCTGAATAAGTTTCTAGGAGGAGTTCGTTAAAATACAACACATGGAAATGGCAAAAATGACACAAAATCTGCTCATAATATTAAAAATAACCGACTTCCTGTTGGGTTTAGATTTTTGCTCTAAGAGACTTTTTTGTAGGTATTGGAGAGTTACATGTGTGTACCGATTTTCATACATGGACGTGAAACATAGCTCGAAGCGCACACCGTTGAACATGTATAGGTGGCGCTGTCGAGACATTTTGCCACACCCACTTCTGAAACCCATATCAGATGTACATTTTCGCCGGTTCTGAGGTGTGTGCAAAGTTTCATGACTTTTTGAGTATGTTTAGGCCCTCAAAAATGCGATTCATCCTGGAGAATAATAATAATAATAATAATTAAAGCTGCAAACAGCGATGAACGGGCCCTCGCACCCGGGCTCACCGCCAGCGTGAGGCTTTAGTAAATTGGCGAACGGTGAGATATATGCTTTTAAAGTCGTAAATATAAGTGGAATATGTCAAAATCATTTATATGTGACAGTCTTCCTGTTGCCAGCAGGTGGCGCTATCATTATAATGGAATATTGGCCTTCAGATGTGTTCAGGGCTGCACTCTTAACGAACATGTGGAGTTTGGGGAAGATTGAACATTTTTTGCCTGAGTTACAACAACAACTCTTGCTGTGGCGAGACATCAAATTTTGTCATGGCGCCATGGACACGCCCTTTAACAAAAACTGAAGATCTCCACAATTTAACATTGCACAGGCCTTTAGATTAGAACTGACAACAAAAATACATTAATGTCAAAAGATTTCTGGGAGTAGTTTGTCGCAGCATAAAACATGTCACTTCCTGTTGCCAGCAGGTGGCGTTATGACTATAACTGAATATGGGCATGTAGATCTGTTAAGAGCAGAAGTCTTATCTAACATGTGAAGTTTGGGGCAGATTGGACATCGTATGTCTGAGTTACAGCAACTTCCTTTTTCATGGCGAAACATCGAAATTTGTCAGGCCGCCATTGACACGCCCTTTAACGAAACCTCAAGATCTTCGCAATTTAACATCGCAAAGGCCTTTAGATTTAACTGACCAAGTTTGGTGTTGATCTGAATAAATCTCTCTAGGAGGAGTTCGTTAAAGTACAACCCCTGAAAATGCCAAAAACAACACCAATTTTGCAGAGAAAATTCTAAATAACTGACTTCCTGTTTGGATTCGGATTTTGTACCAAGAGACTTTTTCGTAGATATTGGTGTGTTACATGTGTGTACCGATTTTTGTACATGTACGTGAAACATAGCTTGAGGCGCACTCCGTTAAAAGTGTATATGCACTCTGTTGAAAATGTATAGGTGGCGCTATCGAGCCATTTTGCCACACCCAATGGAATATTGGCCTTCAGATCTGTTCAGGCCAGGACCCTTATCACACATGTGAAGTTTGGGCAAGATCGGACATTTTATGCCTGAGTTATAACATCTTTTATTCCCATGGCGACACATCAAACTTCGTCACGGCGCCATGGACACGCCTTTTAACGAAAACTCAAGATCTTCACAACTAAACATCACACAGGTCTTTAGATTAGACTGACCACAAAAATAACATTGATGTCATAAAATTTCTAGGAGTAGTTTGTCGCAGTGTAAAATATTTCACTTCCTGTTGCCAATAGGTGGCGCTATGACTATAACTGAATATTGGCATGTAGATCTGTTCAGGTAAAGAGTCTTATCCAACATGTGAAGTTTGGGGCAGATTGGACATTGTATGTCTGAGTTACAGCAACTTTCTTTTCATGGCGAAACATCGAAATTTGTCAGGCCGCCATGGACACGCCCTTTAATGAAACCTCAAGTCCTTCGCAATTTAACATCGCAAATGGCTTTAGATTACACTGACCAAGTTTGGTGTTCATCCGAATAAATCTCTAGGAGGAGTTCGTTAAAGTACAACCCCTGAAAATGGCAAAAACAACGCCAATTTTGCAGGGAAATTTCAAAATAACCGACTTCCTGTTGGGATTAGGATTTCGTACCAAGAGACTTTTTTGTAGGTACTGGTGTGTTACATGTGTGTACCGATTTTTGTACATGTACTTGAAACGGAGCTCGAGGCGCGCTATGTTGAAAGTGTATAGGTGGCGCTATCGAGCCATTTTGCCACACCCGATGGAATATTGGCCTACAGATTTGTTCAGGCCAGGACTCTTATCACACATGTGAAGTTTGGTGAAGATCGGACATTTTATGCCTGAATTATAACAACTTTTATTCCCTTGGCGAGACATCGAACTTCGTCATGGCGCCATGGACATGCCTTTTAACGAAAACTCAAGATCTTCACAATTTAACATCGCACAGGCCTTAAGATTAGACTGACCACAAAAAAGACATTGATGTCATAAAATTTCTAGGAGAAGTTAGTCGCAGTGTAAAATATGTCACTTCCTGTTGCCTATAGGTGGCGCTATGATTATAACTGAATATGGGCATGTCAATCTGTTCAGGTCAGGAGTCTTATTAAACATGTGAAGTTTTGGACACATTGGACATTGTATGTCTGAGTTATAGCAACTTCATTTTTCATGGCGAATCATCGAAATTCGCCAGGCCGCCACGGACACGCCCTTTAACGAAAACTCAAAATCTTCGCAATTTAACATCGCAAAGGCCTTTAGATTAGGCATACCAACTTTGGTGTTGATCTGAATTAATCTCTAGGAGGAGTTCGTTAAAATACAACTCATGGAAATGACAAAAATGACACAAAATTTGCTCATAAAATTAAAGATAACCGACTTCCTGTTGGGTTTTGGATTTTGCTCCAAGAGACTTTTTTGTAGGTATTGGAGAGTTACATGTGTGTACCGATTTTCATACATGTACGTAAAACATAGCTCGAGGCGCACACCGTTGAACGTGTATAGGTGGCGCTGTCGAGCCATTTTGCCACACCCACTTCTGAAACCCATATCAGATGTACATTTTCGCAGGTTCTGAGGTGTGTGCAAAGTTTCATGACTTTTTGAGTATGTTTAGGCCCTCAAAAATGCGATTCATCCTGGAGAATAATAATAATAATAATAATAATAATAATAATAATAATAATAATAATAATAATAATAATAATAAACGGAGCAATTCCAAGAGGGTCCTCACACCATCGGTGCTCGGGCCCTAATTAAAGCTGCAAGCAGCGATGAACGGGCCCTCCAACCCGGGCTCACCGGCAGCGAGTGGCTTTAGTAAAGAGGTGAACGGTGAGAAATATGCGTTTAAACTCATAAATATAAGTAGAATATATCAACGTTTATTCCATATATGTGCCAATCTTCCTGTTGCCAGCAGGTGGCACTATCATTACAATGGAATATTGGCCTTAAGATGTGTTCAGGGCTGCACTCTTATCGAACACTTGAAGTTTGGGGAAGATCAAACATTTTATGCCTGAGTTACAACAACTTCTCTTGCTGTGGCGAGACATCAAATTTTGTCATTTTTGCCATGGACACGCTCTTTAACAAAAACTCAAGATTGCCACAATTTAACATTACACAGGCCTTTAGATTAGACTGACCACAAAAATACATTAATTTTAAAAAAATCTCTAGGAGTAGTTTGTCTCAGCGTAAAATATGTCACTTCCTGTTGCCAGCAGGTGGCGCTATGACTTTAATTGAATATGGGCATGTAGATCTGTTAAGGGCAGAAGTCTTATCTAACATGTGAAGTTTGGGGCAGATTGGACATTGTATGTCTGAGTTACAGCAACTTCCTTTTTCATGGCGAAACATCAAAATTTGTCAGGCCGCCATGGACACTCCCTTTAACGAAATCTCAAGATCTTCCCAATTTAACTTCGCAAAGGCCTTTAGATTTAACTGACCAAGTTTGGTGTTGATTTGAATAAATCTCTAGGAGGAGTTCGTTAAAGTACAACCTCTGAAAATGCCAAAAACAACACCAATTTTGCAGAGAAAATTTTAAATAACTGACTTCCTGTTTGGATTCGGATTTCGTACCAAGAGACTTTTTTGTAGATATTGGTGTGTTACATGTGTGTACCGATTTTTGTACATGTACGTGAAACATAGCTTGAGGCGCACTCCGTTGAAAGTGTATATGCACTCAGTTGAAAGTGTATAGGTGGCGCTATCGAGCCATTTTGCCACACCCGATGGAATATTGGCCTACAGATGTGTTCAGGCCAAGACTCTTATCACACATGTGAAGTTTGGGGAAGATCGGACATTTTATGCCTAAGTTATAACATCTTTTATTCCCATGGCGAGACATCGAACTTCGTCACGGTGCCATGGACACGCCCCTTAACGAAAACTCAAGATCTTTACAACTTAACATCGCACAGGCCTTTAGATTAGGCATACCAAATTTGGTGTTGATTTGAAGAAATCTCTTGGAGGAGTTCGTTAAAATACAACACATGGAAATGACCAAAATTACACAAAATTTGCTCATAATATTAAAAATAACCGACTTCCCGTTGGGTTTAGAATTTTGCTCCAAGAGTCTTTTTTGTAGGTATTGGTGTGTTACATATGTGTGCCAATTTTCGTGCATGTACGTGAAACATAGCTGGAAGGCAGTTGATTTTCTTAGTGTAGGTGGCGCTGTCGAGCCATTTTGCCACACCCTCTTCTGAATCCTATATCAGACGAAAATTTTCACCAGCTTGGACGCGTGTGCAAAGTTTCATGACTTTTTGAGCATGTTTAAGCCCTCAAAAATGCGATTCATTCGGGAGAAGAAGAAGTAGAAGAATAATTAAAGCTGCAAGCAGCGATGAACGGGCCCTCGCACCCGGGCTCACCGGCAGCGAGTGGCTTTAGTAAATAGGTGAACGGTGAGAAATATGCATTTAAACTCATAAATATAAGTGGAATATATCAAAGTTTATTCCATATATGTGCCAATCTTTCTGTTGCCAGCAGGTGGCGCTATCATTATAATGGAATATTGGCCTTCAGATGTGTTCAGGGCTGCACTCTTATCGAACATGTGAAGTTTGGGGAAGATCAAACATTTTATGCCTGAGTTACAACAACTTCTCTTGCTGTGGCGAGACATCAAATTTTGTCATTTTTGCCATGGACACGCTATTTAACAAAAACTCAAGATTGCCACAATTTAACATTACACAGGCCTTTAGATTAGACTGACCACAAAATACATTAATGTCAAAAAATCTCTAGGAGTAGTTTGTCTCAACGTAAAATATGTCACTTCCTGTTGCCAGCAGGTGGCACTATTACTATAATTGAATATGGGCATGTAGATCTGTTAAGGGCAGAAGTCTTATCTAACATGCGAAGTTTGGGGCAGATTGGACATTGTATGTCTGAGTTACAGCAACTTCCTTTTTCATGGCGAAACTGTCACAGTGTCTGGGTTGTGTCCCTGGGTTTCCACTAGATGTCCTCCTTTCTCACGGTGTCTGTCACCTTATCACTTCCTGTCTCCTTATTTGGTCACCTTCCTCCTTGTTTAGGTAATTGATTGTTCCCCACCTGTCTCCTGTTTCCCCATCATCCTTTTGTGTATTTATACCCGATTTGTCTGAGTCTGTGTCACGGAGTCCTTGTGTATGTTTCATGCTTTCCGTAGTCTTGCCCTTGCCGTGTGTTATTGTCTGTTTTCATGTTGTTTGGATATTCTGGTTTTGACCCTGCCTGGACTGTTTATGCTTTTTGGATTGCCCCTAAATAAACCGCATACCTGCATTTGGATCTCTCCGTGTTTCTTGAATTCCCCTCGTGACAGAAGGACTCCGTCCCACTGAGATCCAGCGGTATGTCTTTTTCCCGTTCCCCAGCCAAGATGGCGGAGCGGAGAGCTAAGTATCTCCGGCTGATCGCTCTCCGCCAAGAGGGCAATGAGGTGGGTGCCCTGGCACAGGTGTTCTGGTCCCTGGCCGAGGGTATGGGATACAACGATGCGGCCTTGAAGGACTACTTCAACGGCGGGCTGGATGATCCAGTGTCTCAGGAGGAGATGGTACATTTAGAGACACTGGACTACTGGGAGTTTGTGTACTATGTGCAGCATCGGCTTCTGTGGAATGCCCCAGCCACTCCGGTCTCTTCCGGTGGGGCGGTCCCCAGCCCAGCACCACTGCTCAAGATGGCCGCCAATCCAGGGCCACAGCACAAGATGGCTGCCAGCCCAGCGCCACAGCACAAGATGGCCGCCAGCCCAGCGCCACAGCACAAGATGGCCGCCAGCCCAGCGCCACGGCACAAGGTGGCCGCCAGCTTGGGGCCACAGCACAAGATGGCCGACTCAACGCCTGAGTCTCCAGATAAGGTGTCACCGGCTCGCCAACATAGAGGGCGGAGGAGGAGGAGACAGGCGTCTACCGTTCCTCAAGGCCCAGAGAACGTTCCCGAGGCGGTGCCCGATGCTGTTCCGGAGACCGAGGCGGTGCCCGATGCTGTTCCGGAGGCCGAGGCGGGGCCCGATGCTGTTCCGGAGGCCGAGGCGGTGCCCGATGCCGAGGCGGTGCCCGATGCTGTTCCGGAGGCCGAGGCGGTGCCCGATGCCGAGGCGGTGCCCGATGCTGTTCCGGAGGCCGAGGCGGTGCCCGATGCTGTTCCGGAAGCCGAGGCGGTGCCCGATGCCGAGGCGGTGCCCGATGCCGAGGCGGTGCCCGATGCTGTTCCGGAGGCCGAGGCGGTGCCCGATGCCGAGGCGGTGCCCGATGCTGTTCCGGAGGCCGAGGCGGTGCCCGATGCCGAGGCGGTGCCCGATGCTGTTCCGGAGGCCGAGGCGGTGCCCGATGCCGAGGCGGTGCCCGATGCTGTTCCGGAGACCGAGGCGGTGCCCGATGCTGTTCCGGAGGCCGAGGCAGTGCCCGAAGCCGAGGCGGTGCCCGATGCTGTTCCGGAGGCCGAGGCGGTGCCCGATGCCGAGGCGGTGCCCGATGCTGTTCCGGAGGCCGAGGCGGTGCCCGATGCCGAGGCGGTGCCCGATACTGTTCCGGAGGCCGAGGCGGTGCCCGATGCCGAGGCGGTGCCCGATACTGTTCCGGAGGCCGAGGCGGTGCCCGATGCCGAGGCGGTGCCCGATGCCGAGGCGGTGCCCGATGCTGTTCCGGAGGCCGAGGCGGTGCCCGATGCTGTTCCGGAGGCCGAGGCGGTGCCCGATGCTGTTCCGGAGGCCGAGGCGGTGCCCGATGCCGATGCTGTTCCGGAGGCCGAGGCGGTGCCCGATGCCGATGCTGTTCCGGAGGCCGAGGCGGTGCCCGATGCCGTTCCGGAGGCCGAGGCGGTGCCCGAGGCCGATGCTGTTCCGGAGGGCGATGCGGTTCCGGAGGGCGAGGCGGTGCCCGATGCCGTTCCGGAGGCCGAGGCGGTGCCCGATGCCGTTCCCGATTCGGTGCCCAAGACCGGTCTAGAGTCAGGGCTAGTTCCTGTTGACCGTCCAGAGTCGAGTCAGGTCCCAGGGGACTCTCCAGAGTCAGGGCCAGTCACTGATGACCTTCCAGAGTCAGGGCGGGTCACCGTTGGACGTTCAGAGTCAAGTCAAGTCACTGGGTGGGCTGCTGCTCGGGCCTGTTGGACTCCGGCATCGACCACAGGGGGGTGGTGGTCATCCGCTCCGCCCTGGGGGACTCTGGCGTCGACCACGAGGACGTGGTGGTCCTCCGCTCCGCCCTGGGGGGCTTCCGCTCTGACCACGAGGACATGGTGGTCCTCTGCTCCGCCCTGGGGGGCTTCCGTTCTGACCACAAGAACGTGGTGGTCTTCCATTCCGCCCTGGGGGGCGTCCGCTCTGACCACGAGGACGTGGTGGTCTTCTGCTCCGCCCTGGGGGGCGTCTGCTCTGACCACACGGACATGGTGGTCTTCTGCTCCGCCCTGGGGGGCGCTTGCCCTGACTACACGGTTGTGGTGGTCTTCTGCCCTGCCCTGGAGGACTCTGGCCTCGACCACAAGGACGTGGTGGTCTTCTGCCCCGCCCTGGGGGGCTTCATGTTGTTTTTTGTTTGTTGTTTTTGTATTTACTCCTGTCCCTGTTCCTCTCTGTAGTCTGGCCCTCCATCCCTCCCCCTGAACCTCCTCCAGTCCTCCTCCCTCCTGGTCTTCCTGTTTTGTGGTTACTTTCTGATGCCTGTTTCCAATGTCTTTCTTTTCTGGCCCTCCATCCCTCCCCCTGAGCCTCCACCTGTCCGCCTCCCTCCTGGTCTGTTTTGTGTCTGTCGTGGAGCGTCTGGGAGCCGCTCCGTAGAGGGGGGGTTCTGTCACAGTGTCTGGGTTGTGTCCCTGGGTTTCCACTAGATGTCCTCCTTTCTCACGGTGTCTGTCACCTTATCACTTCCTGTCTCCTTATTTGGTCACCTTCCTCCTTGTTTAGGTAATTGATTTTTCCCCACCTGTCTCCGGTTTCCCCATCATCCTTTTGTGTATTTATACCCGATCTGTCTGAGTCTGTGTCACGGAGTCCTTGTGTATGTTTCATGCTTTCCGTAGTCTTGCCCTTGCCGTGTGTTATTGTCTGTTTTCATGTTGTTTGGATATTCTGGTTTTGACCCTGCCTGGACTGTTTATGCTTTTTGGATTGCCCCTAAATAAACCGCATACCTGCATTTGGATCTCTCCGTGTTTCTTGAATCCCCCTCGTGACAGAAACATCAAAATTTGTCAGGCCGCCATGGACACTCCCTTCACGAAATCTCAAGATCTTCCCAATTTAACTTCGCAAAGGCCTTTAGATTTAACTGACCAAGTTTGATGTTGATCTGAATAAATCTCTAGGAGGAGTTTGTTAAAGTACAACCCCTGAAAATGCCAAAAACAACACCAATTTTGCAGAGAACATTCTAAATAACTGACTTCCTGTTTGGATTCGGATTTCGTACCAAGAGACTTTTTCGTAGATATTGGTGTGTTACATGTGTGTACCGATTTTTGTACATGTACGTGAAACATAGCTTGAGGCGCACTCCGTTGAAAGTGTATATGCACTCAGTTGAAAGTGTATAGGTGGCGCTATCGAGCCATTTTGCCACACCCAATGGAATATTGGCCTTCAGATCTGTTCAGGCCAGGAACCTTATCACACATGTGAAGTTTGGGCAAGATCGGACATTTTATGCCTGAGTTATAACATCTTTTATTCCCATGGCGACACATCGAACTTCGTCACGGCGCCATGGACACGCCTTTTAACGAAAACTCAAGATCTTCACAACTAAACATCACACAGGTCTTTAGATTAGACTGACCACAAAAATAACATTGATGTCATAAAATTTCTAGGAGTAGTTTGTCGCAGTGTAAAATATTTCACTTCCTGTTGCCAATAGGTGGCGCTATGACTATAACTGAATATTGGCATGTAGATCTGTTCAGGTCAAGAGTCTTATCCAACATGTGAAGTTTGCGGCAGATTGGACATTGTATGTCTGAGTTACAGCAACTTCCTTTTTCATGGCGAAACATCGAAATTTGTCAGGCCGCCATGGCCACGCCCTTTAATGAAACCTCAAGTCCTTCGCAATTTAACATTGCAAAGGGCTTTAGATTACACTGACCAAGTTTGGTGTTCATCTGAATAAATCTCTAGGAGGAGTTCGTTAAAGTACAACCCCTGAAAATGGCAAAAACAACGCCAATTTTGCAGGGAAATTTCAAAATAACCGACTTCCTGTTGGGATTAGGATTTCGTACCAAGAGACTTTTTTGTAGGTACTGGTGTGTTACATGTGTGTACCGATTTTTGTACATGTACTTGAAACGGAGCTCGAGGCGCGCTATGTTGAAAGTGTATAGGTGGCGCTATCGAGCCATTTTGCCACACCCGATGGAATATTGGCCTACAGATTTGTTCAGGCCAGGACTCTTATCACACATGTGAAGTTTGGGGAAGATCGGACATTTTATGCCTGAATTATAACAACTTTTATTCCCGTGGCGAGACATCGAACTTCGTCACGGTGCCATGGACACGCCCCTTAACGAAAACTCAAGATCTTTACAACTTAACATCGCACAGGCCTTTAGATTAGACTGACCACAAAAAAAACATTGATGTCATAAAATTTCTAGGAGTAGTTAGTCGCCGTGTAAAATATGTCACTTCCTGTTGCCAATAGGTGGCGCTATGACTATAACTGAATATGGGCATGTCAATCTGTTCAGGTTCGGAGTCTCATCAAACATGTGAAGTTTGTGGCAGATTGGACATTGTATGTCTGAGTTATAGCAACTTCATTTTTCATGGCGAATCATCGAAATTCGCCAGGCTGCCACGGACACGCCCTTTAACGAAAACTCAAAATCTTCGCAATTTAACATCGCAAAGACCTTTAGATTAGGCATGCCAACTTTGGTGTTGATCTGAATTAATCTCTAGGAGGAGTTCGTTAAAATACAACGCATGGAAATGACAAAAATGACACAAAATTTGCTCATAAAATTAAAAATAACCGACTTCCTGTTGGGTTTCGGATTTTGCTCCAAGAGACTTTTTTGTAGGTATTGGAGAGATACATGTGTATACCAATTTTCATACATGTACGTGAAACGTAGCTCGAGGCGCACACCGTTGAACGTGTAAAGGTGGCGCTGTCGAGCCATTTTGCCACACCCACTTCTGAAACCCATATCAGATGTAAATTTTCGCCAGTTCTGAGGTGTGTGCAAAGTTTCATGACTTTTCGAGCATGTTTAGGCTCTCAAAAATGCGATTCATCTTAGAGAATAATAATAATAATAATAATAATAATAATAATAATAATAAACGGAGCAATTCCAAGAGGGTCCTCACACCATCGGTGCTCGGGCCCTAATAATAATAATAATAATAATAATAATAATAATAATAATAATAATAAACGGAGCAATTCCAAGAGGGTCCTCACACCATCGGTTCTCGGGCCCTAATTAAAGCTGCAAGCAGCGATGAACGGGCCCTCGCACCCGGGCTCATTGGCAGCGAGTGGCTTTAGTAAAGAGGTGAACGGTGAGAAATATGCGTTTAAACTCATAAATATAAGTAGAATATAGCGACGTTTATTCCATGTATGTGCCAATCTTCCTGTTGCCAGCAGGTGGCACTATCATTATAATGGAATATTGGCCTTAAGATGTGTTCAGGGCTGCACTCTTATCGAACATGTGAAGTTTGGGAAAGATCAAACATTTTATGCCCGAGTTACAACAACTTCTCTTGCTGTGGCGAGACATCAAATTTTGTCATTTTTTCCATTTTGCCATTGAACACGCTCTTTAACAAAAACTCAAGATTGCCACAATTTAACATTACACAGGCCTTTAGATTAGACTGACCACAAATATACATTAATGTCAAAAAATCTCTAGGAGTAGTTTGTCTCAGCGTAAAATATGTCACTTCCTGTTGCCAGCAGGTGGCGCTATGACTATAATTGAATATGGGCATGTAGATCTGTTAAGGGCAGAAGTCTTATCTAACATGTGAAGTTTGGGGCAGATTGGACATTGTATGTCTGAGTTACAGCAACTTCCTTTTTCATGGCGAAACATCGAAATTTGTCAGGCCGCCATGGACACTCCCTTTAACGAAATCTCAAGATCTTCCCAATTTAACTTCGCAAAGGCCTTTAGATTTAACTGACCAAGTTTGGTGTTGATTTGAATAAATCTCTAGGAGGAGTTCGTTAAAGTACAACCTCTGAAAATGCCAAAAACAACACCAATTTTGCAGAGAAAATTCTAATTAACTGACTTCCTGTTTGGATTCGGATTTCGTACCAAGAGACTTTTTCGTAGATATTGGTGTGTTACATGTGTGTACCGATTTTTGTACATGTACGTGAAACATAGCTTGAGGCGCACTCCGTTGAAAGTGTATATGCACTCAGTTGAAAGTGTTTAGGTGGCGCTATCGAGCCATTTTGCCACACCCAATGGAATTTTGGCCTTCAGATCTGTTCAGGCCAGGACCCTTATCACAGATGTGAAGTTTGGGCAAGATCGGACATTTTATGCCTGAGTTATAACATCTTTAATTCCCATGGCGACACATCGAACTTCGTCACGGGGCCATGGACACGCCTTTTAACGAAAACTCAAGATCTTCACAACTATACATCACACAGGTCTTTAGATTAGACTGACCACAAAAATAACATTGATGTCATAAAATTTCTAGGAGTAGTTTGTCGCAGTGTAAAATATTTCACTTCCTGTTGCCAATAGGTGGCGCTATGACTATAACTGAATATGGGCATGTAAATATGTTCAGGTCAGGAGTCGTATTAAACATGTGAAGTTTTGGGCAGATTGGACATTGTATGTCTGAGTTATAGCAACTTCCTTTTTCACGGCGAAACATCGAAATTTGTCAGGCCGCCATGGACACGCCCTTTAACGAAACCTCAAGTCCTTCGCAATTTAACATCACAAAGGCCGTTAGATTAGGCATACCAACTTTGGTGTTGATCTGAATGAATCTCTAGGAGGAGTTCGTTAAAATACAACGCATGGAAATGACAAAAATGACACCAAATTTGCTCATAAAATTAAAAATAACCGACTTCCTGTTGGGTTTCGGATTTCGTACCAAGAGACTTTTTTGTAGGTATTGGTGTGTTACATGTGTGTACCGATTTTTGAACATGTACGGGAAACGGAGCTCGAGGCGCGCTCTGTTGAAAGTGTATAGGTGGCGCTATCGAGCCATTTTGCCACACCCGATGGAATATTGGCCTACAGATGTGTTCAGGCCAAGACTCTTATCACACATGTGAAGTTTGGAGAAGATCGGACATTTTATGCCTGAGTTATAACATCTTTTATTCCCATGGCAAGACATCGAACTTCGTCACGGTGCTATGGACACGCCCCTTAACTAAAACTCAAGATCTTCACAACTTAACATCGCACAGGCCTTTAGATTAGACTGACCACAAAAAAGACATTGATGTCATTAAATTTCTAGGAGTAGTTAGTCGCAGTGTAAAATATGTCTCTTCCTGTTGCCAATAGGTGGCGCTATGACTATAACTGAATATGGGCATGTCAATCTGTTCAGGTTCGGAGTTTCATCAAGCATGTGAAGTTTGGGGCAGATTGGACATTGTATGTCTGAGTTATAGCAACTTCATTTTTCATGGCGAATCATCGAAATTCGCCAGGCCGCCACGGACACGCCCTTTAACGAAAACTCAAAATCTTCGCAATTTAACATCGCAAAGGCCTTTAGATTAGGCATACCAACTTTGGTGTTGATCTGAATTAATCTCTAGGAGGAGTTCGTTAAAATACAACGCATGGAAATGACAAAAATGACACAAAATTTGCTCATAAAATTAAAAATAACCGACTTCCTGTTGGGTTTCGGATTTTGCTCCAAGAGACTTTTTTGTAGGTATTGGAGAGATACATGTGTATACCAATTTTCATACATGTACGTGAAACGTAGCTCGAGGCACACACCGTTGAACGTGTATAGGTGGCGCATTGAGCCATTTTGCCACACCCACTTCTGAAACCCATATCAGACGTAAATTTTCGCCAGTTCTGAGGTGTGTGCAAAGTTTCATGACTTTTCGAGCATGTTTAGGCTCTCAAAAATGCGATTCATCTTAGAGAATAATAATAATAATAATAATAATAATAATAATAATAATAATAATAAACGGAGCAATTCCAAGAGGGTCCTCACACCATCGGTGCTCGGGCCCTAATTAAAGCTGCAAGCAGCGATGAACGGGCCCTCGCACCCGGGCTCACCGCCAGCGAGTTGATTTAGTAAAAAGATGAACGGTGAGAAATATGCATTTCATGTCATAAACATAATTGCAATATGTCAAAGTCATTAATATGTGCCAATCTTCATGTTGCCAGCAGGTGGCGCTATCATTATAATGGAATATTGGCTTTCAGATGTGTTCAGGCCAGGACTCTTATCAATCATGTGAAGTTTGGGGAAGATTGAACATTTTATGCCTGAGTTACAACAACTTCTCTTGCTGTGGCGAGACATCAAATTTTGTCACAGCGCCATGGACACGCCCTTAAACAAAAATTCAAGTTCTCCACAATTTAACATTGCAAAGACCTTTAGATTAGACTGACCAAAATAAAATGTTGATGTCATTAAATTTCTAGGAGTAGTTTGTTACAACGTAATACATGTCACTTCCTGTTGCCAGCAGGTGGCGCTATGGCTATAACTGAATATTGGCATTTAGATCTGTTCAGGTCAAAAGTCTCATCCAACATGTGAAGTTTGGTGCAGATTGGACATTGTATGTCTAAGTTACAACAACTTCCTTTTTCATGGCGAAACATCGAAATTTGTCAGGCCGCCATGGACACGCACTTTAACGAAACCTCAAGATCTTCGCAATTTAACATCGCAAAGGCCTTTAGATTTAACTGGCCAAGTTTGATGTTGATCTGAATAAATCTCTAGGAGGAGTTTGTTAAAGTACAACCCCTGAAAATGGCAAAAACAACGCAAATTTTGCAGAGAAAATTCTAAATAACCGACTTCCTGTTGGGATTCGGATTTCGTACCAAGAGACTTTTTTGTAGATATTAGTGTGGTACATGTGTGTACCGATTTTTGTACATGTACGTGAAACAAAGCTCGAGGTGCACTCCGTTGAAAGTGTATATGCGCTCAGTTGAAAGTGTATAGGTGGCGCTATCGGGCCATTTTGCCACACCCGATGGAATATTGGCCTACAGATGTGTTCAGGCCAGGACTCTTATCACACATGTGAAGTTTGGGCAAGATCGGACATTTTTTGCCTGAGTTATAACATCTTTAATTCCCATGGCGACACATCGAAATTCGTCACGGCGCCATGGACACGCCTTTTAACGAAAACTCAAGATCTTCACAACTAAACATCACACAGGTCTTTAGATTAGACTGCCCACAAAAATAACATTGTTGTCATAAAATTTCTAGGAGTAGTTTGTCGCAGTGTAAAATATTTCACTTCCTGTTTCCAATAGGTGGCGCTATGACTATAACTGAATATGGGCATGTAAATATGTTCAGGTCAGGAGTCGTATTAAACATGTGAAGTTTTGGGCAGATTGGACATTGTATGTCTGAGTTATAGCAACTTCCTTTTTCACGGCGAAACATCGAAATTTGTCAGGCCGCCATGGACACGCCCTTTAACGAAACCTCAAGTCCTTCACAATTTAACATCACAAAGGCCGTTAGATTAGGCAAACCAACTTTGGTGTTGATCTGAATGAATCTCTAGGAGGAGTTCGTTAAAATACAACGCATGGAAATGACAAAAATGACACAAAATTTGCTCATAAAATTAAAAATAACCGACTTCCTGTTGGGTTTCGGATTTCGTACCAAGAGACTTTTTTGTAGGTATTGGTGTGTTACATGTGTGTACCGATTTTTGTACATGTACGTGAAACGGAGCTCGAGGCGCGCTATGTTGAAAGTGTATAGGTGGCTCTTATCGAGCCATTTTGCCACACCCGATGGAATATTGGCCTATAGATGTGTTCAGGCCAAGACTCTTATCACACATGTGAAGTTTGGGGAAGATCGGACATTTTATGCCTGAGTTATAACATCTTTTATTCCCATGGCGAGACATCGAACTTCGTCACGGTGCCATGGACACGCCCCTTAACGAAAACTCAAGATCTTCACAACTTAACATCGCACAGGCCTTTAGATTAGACTGACCACAAAAAACACATTGATGTCATAAAATTTCTAGGAGTAGTTAGTCGCAGTGTAAAATATGTCACTTCCTGTTGCCAATAGGTGGCGCTATGACTATAACTGAATATGGGCATGTCAATCTGTTCAGGTTTGGAGTCTCATCAAGCATGTGAAGTTTGGGGCAGATTGGACATTGTATGTCTGAGTTATAGCAACTTCATTTTTCATGGCGAATCATCGAAATTCGCCAGGCCGCCACGGACACGCCCTTTAACGAAAACTCAAAATCTTCGCAATTTGAAATCGCAAAGGCCTTTAGATTAGGCATACCAACTTTGGTGTCGATCTGAATTAATCTCTAGGAGGAGTTCGTTCAAATACAACGCATGGAAATGACAAAAATGACACAAAATTTGCTCATAAAATTAAAAATAACCGACTTCCTGTTGGGTTTCGGATTTTGCTCCAAGAGACTTTTTTGTAGGTATTGGAGAGATACATGTGTATACCAATTTTCATACATGTACGTGAAACGTAGCTCGAGGCGCACACCGTTGAACGTGTATAGGTGGCGCTGTCGAGCCATTTTGCCACACCCACTTCTGAAACCCATATAAGACGTAAATTTTCGCCAGTTCTGAGGTGTGTGCAAAGTTTCATGACTTTTCGAGCATGTTTAGGCTCTCAAAAATGCGATTCATCTTAGAGAAGAATAATAATAATAATTAAAGCTGCAAGCAGCGATGAACGGGCCCTCGCACCCGGGCTCACCGCCAGCGAGAGGCTTTAGTAAATTGGCGAACGGTGAGATATATGCATTTAAAGTCGTAAATATAAGTGGAATATGTCAAAATCATTTATATGTGCCAGTCTTCCTGTTGCCAGCAGGTGGCACTATCATTATAATGGAATATTGGCCTTCAGATGTGTTCAGGGCTGCACTCTTAACGAACATGTGGAGTTTGGGGAAGATTGAACATTTTATGCCTGAGTTACAACAACAACTCTTGCTGTGGCGAGACATCAAATTTTGTCATGGCGCCATGGACACGCCCTTTAACAAAAACTGAAGATCTCCACAATTTAACATTGCACAGGCCTTTAGATTAGAACTGACAACAAAAATACATTAATGTCAAAAGATTTCTAGGAGTAGTTTGTCGCAGCGTAAAACATGTCACTTCCTGTTGCCAGCAGGTGGCGTTATGACTATAACTGAATATGGGCATGTAGATCTGTTAAGAGCAGAAGTCTTCTCTAACATGTGAAGTTTGGGGCAGATTGGACATTGTATGTCTGAGTTACAGCAACTTCCTTTTTCATGGCGAAACATCGAAATTTGTCAGGCCGCCATTGACACGCCCTTTAACGAAACCTCAAGATCTTCGCAATTTAACATCGCAAAGGCCTTTAGATTTAACTGACCAAGTTTGGTGTTGATCTGAATAAATCTCTCTAGGAGGAGTTCGTTAAAGTACAACCCATGAAAATGCCAAAAACAACACCAATTTTGCAGAGAAAATTCTAAATAACTGACTTCCTGTTTGGATTCGGATTTTGTACCAAGAGACTTTTTCATAGATATTGGTGTGTTACATGTGTGTACCGATTTTTGTACATGTACGTGAAACATAGCTTGAGGCGCACTCCGTTAAAAGTGTATATGCACTCTGTTGAAAATGTATAGGTGGCGCTATCGAGCCATTTTGCCACACCCAATGGAATATTGGCCTTCAGATCTGTTCAGGCCAGGACCCTTACCACACATGTGAAGTTTGGGCAAGATCGGACATTTTATGCCTGAGTTATAACATCTTTTATTCCCATGGCGACACATCAAACTTTGTCACGGCGCCATGGACACGCCTTTTAACGAAAACTCAAGATCTTCACAACTAAACATCACACAGGTCTTTAGATTAGACTGACCACAAAAATAACATTGATGTCATAAAATTTCTAGGAGTAGTTTGTCGCAGTGTAAAATATTTCACTTCCTGTTGCCAATTGGTGGCGCCATGACTATAACTGAATATTCGCATGTAGATCTGTTCAGGTCAAGAGTCTTATCCAACATGTGAAGTTTGGGGCAGATTGGACATTGTATGTCTGAGTTACAGCAACTTCCTTTTTCATGGCGAAACATCGAAATTTGTCAGGCCGCCATGGACACGCCCTTTAACGAAACCTCAAGTCCTTCGCAATTTAACATCGCAAATGGCTTTAGATTACACTGACCAAGTTTGGTGTTCATCCGAATAAATCTCTAGGAGGAGTTCGTTAAAGTACAACCCCTGAAAATTGCAAAAACAACGCCAATTTTGCAGGGAAATTTCAAAATAACCGACTTCCTGTTGGGATTAGGATTTCGTACCAAGAGACTTTTTTGTAGGTACTGGTGTGTTACATGTGTGTACCGATTTTTGTACATGTACTTGAAACGGAGCTCGAGGCGTGCTATGTTGAAAGTGTATAGGTGGCGCTATCGAGCCATTTTGCCACACCCGATGGAATATTGGCCTATAGATGTGTTCAGGCCAGGACTCTTATCAGACATGTGAAGTTTGGGGAAGATCTGACATTTTATGCCTGAGTTATAACATATTTTATTCCCTTGGCGAGACATCGAACTTCGTCATGGCGCCATGGACACGCCTTTTAACGAAAACTCAAGATCTTCACAATTTAACATCGCACAGGCCTTTAGATTAGACTGACCACAAAAAAGACATTGATGTCATAAAATTTCTAGGAGTAGTTAGTCGCAGTGTAAAATATGTCACTTCCTGTTGCCTATAGGTGGCGCTATGACTATATCTGAATATGGGCATGTCAATCTGTTCAGGTCAGGAGTCTTATTAAACATGTGAAGTTTTGGACACATTGGACATTGTATGTCTGAGTTATAGCAACTTCATTTTTCATGGCGAATCATCGAAATTCGCCAGACCGCCACGGACACGCCCTTTAACGAAAACTCAAAATCTTCGCAATTTAACATGGCAAAGGCCTTTAGATTAGACATACCAACTTTGGTGTTGATCTGAATTAATCTCTAGGAGGAGTTCGTTAAAATACAATGCATGGAAATGACAAAAATGACACAAAATTTGCTCATAAAATTAAAAATAACCAACTTCCTGTTGGGTTTTGGATTTTGCTCCAAGAGACTTTTTTGTAGGTATTGGAGAGTTACATGTGTGTACCGATTTTCATACTTGTACGTGAAACATAGCTCGAGGCGCACACCGTTGAACGTGTATAGGTGGTGCTGTCGAGCCATTTTGCCACACCCACTTCTGAAACCCATATCAGATGTCCATTTTCCCCGGTTCTGAGGTGTGTGCAAAGTTTCATGACTTTTTGAGTATGTTTAGGCCCTCAAAAATGCGATTCATCCTGGAGAAGATTAATAATAATAATAATAATAATAATAATTAAAGCTGCAAGCAGCGATGAACGGGCCCTCGCACCCGGGCTCACCGGCAGCAAGTGGCTTTAGTAAATAGGTGAACGGTGAGAAATATGCATTTAAACTCATAAATATAAGTGGAATATATCAAAGTTTATTCCATATATGTGCCAATCTTTCCGTTGCCAGCAGGTGGCGCTATCATTATAATGGAATATTGGCCTTCAGATGTGTTCAGGGCTGCACTCTTATCGAACATTTGAAGTTTGGGGAAGATCAAACATTTTATGCCTGAGTTACAACAACTTCTCTTGCTGTGGCGAGACATCAAATTTTGTCATTTTTGCCATGGACACGCTCTTTAACAAAAACTCAAGATTGCCACAATTTAACATTACACAGGCCTTTAGATTAGACTGACCACAAAAATACATTAATGTCAAAATATCTCTAGGAGTAGTTTGTCTCAGCGTAAAATATGTCACTTCCTGTTGCCAGCAGGTGGCACTATGACTATAATTGAATATGGGCATGTAGATCTTTTAAGGGCAGAAGTCTTATCTAACATGCGAAGTTTGGGGCAGATTGGACATTGTATGTCTGAGTTACAGCAACTTCCTTTTTCATGGCGAAACATCAAAATTTGTCAGGCCGCCATGGACACTCCCTTTAACGAAACCTCAAGTCCTTCGCAATTTAACATCACAAACGGCTTTAGATTAGACTGACCAAGTTTGGTGTTCATCTGAATAAATCTCTAGGAGGAGTTCGTTAAAGTACAACCCCTGAAAATGGCAAAAACAACACCAATTTTGCAGGGAAAATTCAAAATAACCGACTTCCTGTTGGGATTAGGATTTCGTACCAAGAGACTTTTTTGTAGGTATTGGTGTGTTACATGTGTGTACCAATTCTTGTACATGTACATGAAACATAGCTCGAGGCGCACTCCGTTGAAAGTGTATATGCACTCAGTTGAAAGTGTATAGGTGGCGCTATCGAGCCATTTTGCCACACCCAATGGAATATTGGCCTTCAGATCTGTTCAGGCCAGGACCCTTATCACACATGTGAAGTTTGGGCAAGATCGGACATTTTATGCCTGAGTTATAACATCTTTTATTCCCATGGCGACACATCGAACTTCGTCACGGCGCCATGGACACGCCTTTTAACGAAAACTCAAGATCTTCACAACTAAACATCACACAGGTCTTTAGATTAGACTGACCACAAAAATAACATCGATGTCATAAAATTTCTAGGAGTAGTTTGTCGCAGTGTAAAATATTTCACTTCCTGTTGCCAATAGGTGGCGCTATGACTATAACTGAATATTGGCATGTAGATCTGTTCAGGTCAAGAGTCTTATCCAACATGTGAAGTTTGGGGCAGATTGGACATTGTATGTCTGAGTTACAGCAACTTCCTTTTTCATGGCGAAACATCGAAATTTGTCAGGCCGCCATGGACACGCCCTTTAACGAAACCTCAAGTCCTTCGCAATTTAACATCGCAAAGGGCTTTAGATTAAACTGACCAAGTTTGGTGTTCATCTGAATAAATCTCTAGGAGGAGTTCGTTAAAGTACAACCCCTGAAAATGGCAAAAACAACACCAATTTTGCAGAGAACATTCTAAATAACTGACTTCCTGTTTGGATTCGGATTTCATACCAAGAGACTTTTTCGTAGATATTGGTGTGTTACATGTGTGTACCGATTTTTGTACATGTACGTGAAACATAGCTTGAGGCGCACTCCGTTGAAAGTGTATATGCACTCAGTTGAAAGTGTATAGGTGGCGCTATCGAGCCATTTTGCCACACCCAATGGAATATTGGCCTTCAGATCTGTTCAGGCCAGGACCCTTATCACACATGTGAAGTTTGGGCAAGATCGGACATTTTATGCCTGACTTATAACATCTTTTATTCCCATGGCGACACATCGAACTTCGTCACGGCGCCATAGACACGCCTTTTAACGAAAACTCAAGATCTTCACAACTAAACATCACACAGGTCTTTAGATTAGACTGACCACAAAAATAACATTGATGTCATAAAATTTCTAGGAGTAGTTTGTCACAGTGTAAAATATTTCACTTCCTGTTGCCAATAGGTGGCGCTATGAATATAACTGAATATTCGCATGTAGATCTGTTCAGGTCAAGAGTCTTATCCAACATATGAAGTTTGGGGCAGATTGGACATTGTATGTCTGAGTTACAGCAACTTCCTTTTTCATGGCGAAACATCGAAATTTGTCAGGCCGCCATGGACACGCCCTTTAACGAAACCTCAAGTCCTTCGCAATTTAACATCGCAAAGGGCTTTAGATTACACTGACCAAGTTTGTTGTTCATCCGAATAAATCTCTAGGAGGAGTTCGTTAAAGTACAACCCCTGAAAATGGCAAAAACAACGCCAATTTTGCAGGGAAATTTCAAAATAACCGACTTCCTGTTGGGATTAGGATTTCGTACCAAGAGACTTTTTTGTAGGTACTGGTGTGTTACATGTGTGTACCGATTTTTGTACATGTACTTGAAACGGAGCTCGAGGCGCGCTATGTTGAAAGTGTATATGTGGCGCTATCGAGCCATTTTGCAACACCCGATAGAATATTGGCCTACAGATGTGTTCAGGCCAGGACTCTTATCACACATGTGAAGTTTGGGGAAGATCGGACATTTTATGCCTGAGTTATAACATATTTTATTCCCTTGGCGAGACATCGAACTTCGTCATGGCGCCATGGACACGCCTTTTAACGAAAACTCAAGATCTTCACAATTTAACATCGCACAGGCCTTTAGATTAGACTGACCACAAAAAAGACATTGATGTCATAAAATTTCTAGGAGTAGTTAGTCGCAGTGTAAAATATTTCACTTCCTGTTGCCTATAGGTGGCGCTATGACTATAACTGAATATGGGCATGTCAATCTGTTCAGGTCAGGAGTCTTATTAAACATGTGAAGTTTTGGACACATTGGACATTGTATGTCTGAGTTATAGCAACTTCATTTTTCATGGTGAATCATCGAAATTCGCCAGGCCGCCACGGACACGCCCTTTAACGAAAACTCAAAATCTTCGCAATTTAACATCGCAAAGGCCTTTAGATTAGGCATACCAACTTTGGTGTTGATCTGAATTAATCTCTAGGAGGAGTTCGTTAAAATACAACGCATGGAAATGACAAAAATGACACAAAATTTGCTCATAAAATTAAAAATAACCAACTTCCTGTTGGGTTTCGGATTTTGCTCCAAGAGGCTTTTTTGTAGGTATTGGAGAGATACATGTGTATACCAATTTTCATACATGTACGTGAAACGTAGCTCGAGGCGCACACCACTGAACGTGTATAGGTGGCGCTGTCGAGCCATTTTGCCACACCCACTTCTGAAACCCATATCAGACGTAAATTTTCGCCAGTTCTGAGGTGTGTGCAAAGTTTCATGACTTTTCGAGCATATTTAGGCTCTCAAAAATGCGATTCATCTTAGAGAAGAATAATAATAATAATAATAATAATAATAATAATAATAATAATAATAATAATAAACGGAGCAATTCCAAGAGGGTCCTCACACCATCGGTGCTCGGGCCCTAATTAAAGCTGCAAGCAGCGATGAACGGCCCTCGCACCCGGGCTCACCGGCAGCGAGTGGTTTTAGTAAATAGTTGAACGGTGAGAAATATGCATTTAAACTCATAAATATAAGTGGAATATATCAAAGTTTATTCCATATATGTGCCAATCTTTCTGTTGCCAGCAGGTGGCGCTATCATTATAATGGAATATTGGCCTTCAGATGTGTTCGGGGCTGCACTCTTATCGAACATGTGAAGTTTGGGGAAGATCAAACATTTTATGCCTGAGTTACAACAACTTCTCTTGCTGTGTAGAGACATCAAATTTTGTCATTTTTGCCATGGACACGCTCTTTAACAAAAACTCAAGATTGCCACAATTTAACATTACACAGGCCTTTAGATTAGACTGACCACAAAAATACATTAATGTCAAAAAATCTCTAGGAGTAGTTTGTCTCATCGTAAAATATGTCACTTCATGTTGCCAGCAGGTGGTACTATGACTATAATTGAATATGGGCATGTAGATCTGTTAAGGGCAGAAGTCTTATCTAACATGCGAAGTTTGGGGCAGATTGGACATTGTATGTCTGAGTTACAGCAACTTCCTTTTTCATGGCGAAACATCAAAATTTGTCAGGCCGCCATGGACACTCCCTTTAACGAAATCTCAAGATCTTCCCAATTTAACCTCGCAAAGGCCTTTAGATTTAACTGACCAAGTTTGATGTTGATCTGAATAAATCTCTAGGAGGAGTTCGTTAAAGTACAACCCCTGAAAATGCCAAAAACAACACCAATTTTGCAGAGAACATTCTAAATAACTGACTTCCTGTTTGGATTCGGATTTCGTACTAAGAGACTTTTTCGTAGGTATTGGTGTGTTACATGTGTGTACCAATTTTTGTACATGTACGTGAAACATAGATCGAGGCGCACTCCGTTGAAAGTGTATAGGTGGCGCTATCGAGCCATTTTGCCACACCCGATGGAATATTGGCCTTCAGACCTGTTCAGGCCAGGACTTTTATCAAACATGTGAAGTTTGGGGAAGATCGGACATTTTATGCCTGAGTTATAACATCTTTTATTCCCATGGCGAGACTTTGAATTTTGTCACAGCGCCATGGACACGCCCCTTAACGAAAACTCAAGATCTTCACAACTTAACATCGCACAGGCCTTTAGATTAGACTGACCACAAAAAAGACATTGATGTCATAAAATTTCTAGGAGTAGTTAGTCGCAGTGTAAAATATGTCACTTCCTGTTGCCAATAGGTGGCGCTATGACTATAACTGAATATGGGCATGTCAATCTGTTCAGGTTCGGAGTCTCATCAAACATGTGAAGTTTGGGGCAGATTGGACATTGTATGTCTGAGTTATAGCAACTTCATTTTTCATGGCGAATCATCGAAATTCGCCAGGCTGCCACGGACGCGCCCTTTAAAGAAAACTCAAAATCTTCGCAATTTAACATCGCAAAGGCCTTTAGATTAGGCATACCAACTTTGGTGTTGATCTGAATTAATCTCTAGGAGGAGTTCGTTAAAATACAACGCATGGAAATGACAAAAATGACACAAAATTTGCTCATAAAATTAAAAATAACCGACTTCCTGTTGGGTTTCGGATTTTGCTCCAAGAGACTTTTTTGTAGGTATTGGAGAGATACATGTGTATACCAATTTTCATACATGTACGTGAAACGTAGCTCGAGGCGCACACCGTTGAACGTGTATAGGTGGCGCTGTCGAGCCATTTTGCCACACCCACTTCTGAAACCCATATCAGACGTAAATTTTCGGCAGTTCTGAGGTGTGTGCAAAGTTTCATGACTTTTCGAGCATGTTTAGGCTCTCAAAAATGCGATTCATCTTAGAGAAGAATAATAATAATAATTAAAGCTGCAAGCAGCGATGAACGGGCCCTCGCACCCGGGCTCACCGCCAGCGAGAGGCTTTAGTAAATTGGCTAACTGTGAGATATATGCATTTAAAGTCGTAAATATAAGTGGAATATGTCAAAATCATTTATATGTGCCAGTCTTCCTGTTGCCAGCAGGTGGCACTATCATTATAATGGAATATTGGCCTTCAGATGTGTTCAGGGCTGCACTCTTAACGAACATGTGGAGTTTGGGGAAGATTGAACATTTTATGCCTGAGTTACAACAACAACTCTTGCTGTGGCGAGACATCAAATTTTGTCATGGCGCCATGGACACGCCCTTTAACAAAAACTGAAGATCTCCACAATTTAACATTGCACAGGCCTTTAGATTAGAACTGACAACAAAAATACATTAATGTCAAAAGATTTCTAGGAGTAGTTTGTCGCAGCGTAAAACATGTCACTTCCTGTTGCCAGCAGGTGGCGTTATGACTATAACTGAATATGGGCATGTAGATCTGTTAAGAGCAGAAGTCTTCTCTAACATGTGAAGTTTGGGGCAGATTGGACATTGTATGTCTGAGTTACAGCAACTTCCTTTTTCATGGCGAAACATCGAAATTTGTCAGGCCGCCATTGACACGCCCTTTAACGAAACCTCAAGATCTTCGCAGTTTAACATCGCAAAGGCCTTTAGATTTAACTGACCAAGTATGGTGTTGATCTGAATAAATCTCTCTAGGAGGAGTTCGTTAAAGTACAACCCATGAAAATGCCAAAAACAACACCAATTTTGCAGAGAAAATTCTAAATAACTGACTTCCTGTTTGGATTCGGATTTTGTACCAAGAGACTTTTTCGTAGATATTGGTGTGTTACATGTGTGTACCGATTTTTGTACATGTACGTGAAACATAGCTTGAGGCGCACTCCGTTAAAAGTGTATATGCACTCTGTTGAAAATGTATAGGTGGCGCTATCGAGCCATTTTGCCACACCCAATGGAATATTGGCCTTCAGATCTGTTCAGGCCAAGACCCTTACCACACATGTGAAGTTTGGGCAAGATCGGACATTTTATGCCTGAGTTATAACATCTTTTATTCCCATGGCGACACATCAAACTTTGTCACGGCGCCATGGACACGCCTTTTAACGAAAACTCAAGATCTTCACAACTAAACATCACACAGGTCTTTAGATTAGACTGACCACAAAAATAACATTGATGTCATAAAATTTCTAGGAGTAGTTTGTCGCAGGGTAAAATATTTCACTTCCTGTTGCCAATTGGTGGCGCCATGACTATAACTGAATATTCGCATGTAGATCTGTTCAGGTCAAGAGTCTTATCCAACATGTGAAGTTTGGGGCAGATTGGACATTGTATGTCTGAGTTACAGCAACTTCCTTTTTCATGGCGAAACATCGAAATTTGTCAGGCCGCCATGGACACGCCCTTTAACGAAACCTCAAGTCCTTCGCAATTTAACATCGCAAATGGCTTTAGATTACACTGACCAAGTTTGGTGTTAAAATATGTCACTTCCTGTTGCCAATAGGTGGCGCTATGACTATAACTGAATATGGGCATGTCAATCTGTTCAGGTTCGGAGTCTCATCAAACATGTGAAGTTTGGGGCAGATTGGACATTGTATGTCTGAGTTATAGCAACTTCATTTTTCATGGCGAATCATCGAAATTCGCCAGGCCGCCACGGACGCGCACTTTAAAGAAAACTCAAAATCTTCGCAATTTAACATCGCAAAGGCCTTTAGATTAGGCATACCAACTTTGGTGTTGATCTGAATTAATCTCTAGGAGGAGTTCGTTAAAATACAACGCATGGAAATGACAAAAATGACACAAAATTTGCTCATAAAATTAAAAATAACCGACTTCCTGTTGGGTTTCGGATTTTGCTCCAAGAGACTTTTTTGTAGGTATTGGATAGATACATGTGTATACCAATTTTCATACATGTACGTGAAACGTAGCTCGAGGCGCACACCGTTGAACATGTATAGGTGGCGCTGTCGAGCCATTTTGCCACACCCACTTCTGAAACCCATATCAGACGTAAATTTTCGCCAGTTCTGAGGTGTGTGCAAAGTTTCATGACTTTTCGAGCATGTTTAGGCTCTCAAAAATGCGATTCATCTTAGAGAAGAATAATAATAATAATTAAAGCTGCAAGCAGCGATGAACGGGCCCTCGCACCCGGGCTCACCGCCAGCGAGAGGCTTTAGTAAATTGGCTAACTGTGAGATATATGCATTTAAAGTCGTAAATATAAGTGGAATATGTCAAAATCATTTATATGTGCCAGTCTTCCTGTTGCCAGCAGGTGGCACTATCATTATAATGGAATATTGGCCTTCAGATGTGTTCAGGGCTGCACTCTTAACGAACATGTGGAGTTTGGGGAAGATTGAACATTTTATGCCTGAGTTACAACAACAACTCTTGCTGTGGCGAGACATCAAATTTTGTCATGGCGCCATGGACACGCCCTTTAACAAAAACTGAAGATCTCCACAATTTAACATTGCACAGGCCTTTAGATTAGAACTGACAACAAAAATACATTAATGTCAAAAGATTTCTAGGAGTAGTTTGTCGCAGCGTAAAACATGTCACTTCCTGTTGCCAGCAGGTGGCGTTATGACTATAACTGAATATGGGCATGTAGATCTGTTAAGAGCAGAAGTCTTCTCTAACATGTGAAGTTTGGGGCAGATTGGACATTGTATGTCTGAGTTACAGCAACTTCCTTTTTCATGGCGAAACATCGAAATTTGTCAGGCCGCCATTGACACGCCCTTTAACGAAACCTCAAGATCTTCGCAATTTAACATCGCAAAGGCCTTTAGATTTAACTGACCAAGTTTGGTGTTGATCTGAATAAATCTCTCTAGGAGGAGTTCGTTAAAGTACAACCCATGAAAATGCCAAAAACAACACCAATTTTGCAGAGAAAATTCTAAATAACTGACTTCCTGTTTGGATTCGGATTTTGTACCAAGAGACTTTTTCGTAGATATTGGTGTGTTACATGTGTGTACCGATTTTTGTACATGTACGTGAAACATAGCTTGAGGCGCACTCCGTTAAAAGTGTATATGCACTCTGTTGAAAATGTATAGGTGGCGCTATCGAGCCATTTTGCCACACCCAATGGAATATTGGCCTTCAGATCTGTTCAGGCCAAGACCCTTACCACACATGTGAAGTTTGGGCAAGATCGGACATTTTATGCCTGAGTTATAACATCTTTTATTCCCATGGCGACACATCAAACTTTGTCACGGCGCCATGGACACGCCTTTTAACGAAAACTCAAGATCTTCACAACTAAACATCACACAGGTCTTTAGATTAGACTGACCACAAAAATAACATTGATGTCATAAAATTTCTAGGAGTAGTTTGTCGCAGTGTAAAATATTTCACTTCCTGTTGCCAATTGGTGGCGCCATGACTATAACTGAATATTCGCATGTAGATCTGTTCAGGTCAAGAGTCTTATCCAACATGTGAAGTTTGGGGCAGATTGGACATTGTATGTCTGAGTTACAGCAACTTCCTTTTTCATGGCGAAACATCGAAATTTGTCAGGCCGCCATGGACACGCCCTTTAACGAAACCTCAAGTCCTTCGCAATTTAACATCGCAAATGGCTTTAGATTACACTGACCAAGTTTGGTGTTCATCCGAATAAATCTCTAGGAGGAGTTCGTTAAAGTACAACCCCTGAAAATGGCAAAAACAACGCCAATTTTGCAGGGAAATTTCAAAATAAACGACTTCCTGTTGGGATTAGGATTTCGTACCAAGAGACTTTTTTGTAGGTACTAGTGTGTTACATGTGTGTACTGATTTTTGTACATGTACTTGAAACAGAGCTCGAGGCGCGCTATGTTGAAAGTGTATAGGTGGCGCTATCGAGCCATTTTGCCACACCCGATGGAATATTGGCCTATAGATGTGTTCAGGCCAGGACTCTTATCAGACATGTGAAGTTTGGGGAAGATCTGACATTTTATGCCTGAGTTATAACATATTTTATTCCCTTGGCGAGACATCGAACTTCGTCATGGCGCCATGGACACGCCTTTTAACGAAAACTCAAGATCTTCACAATTTAACATCGCACAGGCCTTTAGATTAGACTGACCACAAAAAAGACATTGATGTCATAAAATTTCTAGGAGTAGTTAGTCGCAGTGTAAAATATGTCACTTCCTGTTGCCTATAGGTGGCGCTATGACTATATCTGAATATGGGCATGTCAATCTGTTCAGGTCAGGAGTCTTATTAAACATGTGAAGTTTTGGACACATTGGACATTGTATGTCTGAGTTATAGCAACTTCATTTTTCATGGCGAATCATCGAAATTCGCCAGGCCGCCACGGACACGCCCTTTAACGAAAACTCAAAATCTTCGCAATTTACATCGCAAAGGCCTTTAGATTAGGCATACCAAATTTGGTGTTGATCTGAATAAGTTTCTAGGAGGAGTTTGTTAAAATACAACTCATGGAAATGGCAAAAATGACACAAAATTTGCTCATAATATTAAAAATAACTGACTTCCTGTTGGGTTTAGAATTTTGCTCTAAGAGACTTTTTTGTAGGTATTGGGGAGTTACATGTGTGTACCGATTTTCATACATGTACGTGAAACATAGCTCGAGGCGCACACCGTTGAACATGTATAGGTGGCGCTGTCGAGCCATTTTGCCACACCCACTTCTGAAACCCATATCAGATGTACATTTTCGCCGGTTCTGAGGTGTGTGCAAAGTTTCATGACTTTTTGAGTATGTTTAGGCCCTCAAAAATGCGATTCATCCTGGAGAATAATAATAATAATAATAATAATAATAATAATAATAATAATAATAATAATAATAATAATAATAATAATAATTAAAGCTGCAAGCAGCGATGAACGGGCCCTCGCACCGGGCTCACCAGCAGCGAGGGGCTTTAGTAAATAGGTGAACGGTGAGAAATATGCATTTAAACTCATAAATATAAGTGGAATATATCAATGTTTATTCCATATATGTGCCAATCTTTCTGTTGCCAGCAGGTGACGCTATCATTATAGTGGAAAATTGGCCTTCAGATGTGTTCAGGCCAGGACTCTTATCGAACATGCGGAGTCTGGGGAAGATCGAACATTTTATGCCTGAGTTACAACAACTTCTCTTGCTGTGGCGAGACATCAAATTTTGTCATGGCGCCATGGACACGCCCTTTAACAAAAACTGAAGATCTCCGCAATTTAACATTGCACAGGCCTTTAGATTAGACTGACCACAAAAACATACATTAATGTCAAAAGATTTCTAGGAGTAGTTTGTCGCAGCGTAAAACATGTCACTTCCTGTTGCCAGCAGGTGGCACTATGACTAAAACTGAATATGGGCATGTAGATCTGTTAAGGGCAGAAGTCTTATCTAACATGTGAAGTTTGGGGCAGATTGGACATTGTATGTCTGAGTTACAGCAACTTCCTTTTTCATGGCGAAACATCGAAATTTGCCAGGCCGCCATGGACACACCCTTTAACGAAAACTCAAGATCTTCGCAATTTAACATCGCAAAGGCCTTTAGATTTAACTGACCAAGTTTTTTGTTGATCTGAATAAATCTCTAGGAGGAGTTTGTTAAAGTACAACCCCTGAAAATGGCAAAAACAACGCCAATTTTGCAGAGAAAATTTCTAAATAACCGACTTCCTGTTGGGATTCGGATTTCATACCAAGAGACTTTTTTGTAGGTATTGGTGTGTTACATGTGTGTACCGATTTTTGTACATGTACGTGAAACATAGCTTGAGGCGCACTCCATTGAAAGTGTATATGCACTCAGTTGAAAGTGTATAGGTGGCGCTATCGAGCCATTTTGCCACACCCAATGGAATATTGGCCTTCAGATCTGTTCAGGCCAGGACCCTTATCACACATGTGAAGTTTGGGCAAGATCAGACATTTTATGCCTGAGTTATAACATCTTTCATTCCCATTGCGACACATCGAACTTCGTCACGGCGCCATGGACACGCCTTTTAACGAAAACTCAAGATCTTCGCAACTAAACATCACACAGGTCTTTAGATTAGACTGACCACAAAAATAACATTGATGTCATGAAATTTCAAGGAGTAGTTTGTCGCAGCGTAAAACATGTCACTTCCTGTTGCCAGCAGGTGGCGCTATGACTATAACTGAATATGGGCATGTAGATCTGTTAAGGGCAGAAGTCTTATCTAACATGTGAAGTTTGGGGCAGATTGGACATTGTATGTCTGAGTTACAGCAACTTCCTTTTTCATGGCGAAACATCGAAATTTGTCAGGCCGCCATGGACACGCCATTTAACGAAAACTCAAAATCTTCGCAATTTAACATCACAAAGGCCTTTAGATTAGGCATACCAACTTTGGTGTTGATCTGAATGAATCTCTAGGAGGAGTTCGTTAAAATACAATGCATGGAAGTGACAAAAATGACACAAAAGTTGCTCATAAAATTAAAAATAACCGACTTCCTGTTGGGTTTCGGATTTTGCTCCAAGAGACTTTATTGTGGGTATTGGAGAGATACATGTGTATACTGATTTTCATACATGTACATGAAACGTAGCTCGAGGCGCACACCGTTGAAAGTGTATAGGTGGCGCTATCAAGCCATTTTGCCACACCCGATGGAATATTGGCCTACAGATGTGTTCAGGCCAGGACTCTTATCACACATGTGAAGTTTGGGGAAGATCGGACATTTTATGCCTGAGTTATAACATCTTTTATTCCCATGGCGAGACTTTGAATTTTGTCACGGCGCCATGGACACGCCCCTTAACGAAAACTCAAGATCTTCACAATTTAACATTGCACAGGCCTTTAGATTATACTGACCATAAAAAAGACATTGATGTCAAAAAATTTCTTGGAGTAGTCTGTCGAAGTGTAAAATATGTCACTTTCTGTTGCCTATAGGTGGCGCTATGACTATAACTGAATATGGGCATGTAAATATGTTCAGGTCAGGAGTCTTATTAAACATGTGAAGTTTTGGGCACATTGGACATTGTATGTCTGAGTTATAGCAACTTCATTTTTCATGGCGAATCATCGAAATTCGCCAGGCCGCCACGGACACGCCCTTTAACGAAAACTCAAAATCTTCGCAATTTAACATCGCAAAGGCCTTTAGATTAGGCATACCAACTTTGGTGTTGATCTGAATAAGTTTCTAGGAGGAGTTCGTTAAAATACAACTCATGGAAATGGCAAAAATGACAAAAAATTTGCTCATAATATTAAAAATAACTGACTTTCTGTTGGGTTTAGAATTTTGCTCTAAGAGACTTTTTTGTAGGTATTGGAGAGTTACATGTGTGTACCGATTTTCATACATGTACGTGAAACATAGCTCGAGGCGCACACCGTTGAACATGTATAGGTGGCGCTGTCGAGCCATTTTGCCACACCCACTTCTGAAACCCATATCAGATGTACATTTTCGCCGGTTCTGAGGTGTGTGCAAAGTTTCATGACTTTTTGAGTATGTTTAGGCCCTCAAAAATGCGATTAATCCTGGAGAAGAAGAATAATAATAATAATTAAAGCTGCAAGCAGCGGTGAACGGGCCCTCGCACCCGGGCTCACCGGCAGCGAGTGGCTTTAGTAAATAGGTGAACGGTGAGAAATATGCATTTAAACTCATAAATATAAGTGGAATATATCAGTGTTTATTCCATATATGTGCCAATCTTTCTGTTGCCAGCAGGTGGCGCTATCATTATAATGGAATATTGGCCTTCAGATGTGTTCAGGCCAGGACTCTTATCGAACATGTGAAGCTTGGGGAAGATCGAACATTTGATGCCTGAGTTACAACAACTTCTTTTCCTGTGGCGAGACATCAAATTTTGTCATGGTGCCATGGACACGCCCTTTAACAAAAACTCAAGATCTCCACAATTTAACATTGCACAGGCGTTAAGATTAGACTGACCACAAAAAATACATTAATGTCAAAAGATTTCTAGGAGTACTTTGTCACAGCGTAAAATATGACACTTCCAGTTGCCAGCAGGTGGCGCTATGACTATAAGTGAATATGGGCATGTAGATCTGTTCAGGTCAAGAGTCTTATCCAACATGTGAAGTTTGGGGCAGATTGGACATTGTATGTCTGAGTTACAGCAACCTCCTTTTTCATGGCGAAACATCGAATTTTTGTCAGGCCGCCATGGACACGCCCTTTAACGAAACCTCAAGTCCTTCGCAATTTAACATCGCAAATGGCTTTAGATTACACTGACCAAGTTTGGTGTTCATCCGAATAAATCTCTAGGAGGAGTTCGTTAAAGTACAACCCCTGAAAATGGCAAAAACAACGCCAATTTTGCAGGGAAATTTCAAAATAACCGACTTCCTGTTGGGATTAGGATTTCGTACCAAGAGACTTTTTTGTAGGTAGTGGTGTGTTACATGTGTGTACCAATTTTTGTACATGTACTTGAAACGGAGCTCGAGGCGCGCTATGTTGAAAGTGTATAGGTGGCGCTATCGAGCCATTTTGCCACACCCGATGGAATATTGGCCTACAGATGTGTTCAGGCCAGGACTCTTATCACACATTTGAAGTTTGGGGAAGATCGGACATTTTATACCTGAGTTATAACATATTTTATTCCCTTGGCGAGACATCGAACTTCGTCATGGCGCCATGGACACGCCTTTTCACGAAAACTCAAGATCTTCACAATTTAACATCGCACAGGCCTTTAGATTAGACTGACCACAAAAAAGACATTGATGTCATAAAATTTCTAGGAGTAGTTAGTCGCAGTGTAAAATATGTCACTTCCTGTTGCCTATAGGTGGCGCTATGACTATAACTGAATATGGGCATGTCAATCTGTTCAGGTCAGGAGTCTTATTAAACATGTGAAGTTCTGGACACATTGCACATTGTATGTCTGAGTTATAGCAACTTCATTTTTCATGGCGAATCATCGAAATTCGCCAGGCCGCCACGGACACGCCCTTTAACGAAAACTCAAAATCTTCGCAATTTAACATCGCAAAGGCCTTTAGATTAGGCATACCAACTTTGGTGTTGATCTGAATTAATCTCTAGGAGGAGTTCGTTAAAATACAACGCATGGAAATGACAAAAATGACACAAAATTTGCTCATAAAAGTAAAAATAACCGACTTCCTGTTGGGTTTCGGATTTTGCTCCAAGAGACTTTTTCGTAGGTATTGGAGAGATACATGTGTATACCAATTTTCATACATGTACGTGAAACGTAGCTCGAGGCGCACACCGTTGAACGTGTATAGGTGGCGCTGTCGAGCCATTTTGCCACACCCACTTCTGAAACCCATATCAGACGTAAATTTTTGCCAGTTCTGAGGTGTGTGCAAAGTTTCATGACTTTTCGAGCATGTTTATGCTCTCAAAAATGCGATTCATCTTAGAGAATAATAATAATAATAATAATAATAATAATAATAATAATAAACGGAGCAATTCCAAGAGGGTCCTCACACCATCGGTGCTCGGGCCCTAATAATAATAATAATAATTAAAGCTGCAAGCAGCGATGAACGGGCCCTCGCACCCGGGCTCACCGCCAGCGAGAGGCTTTAGTAAATTGGCGAACGGCGAAATATATGTATTTAAAGTCGTAAATATAAGTGGAATATGTAAAAATCATTTAGATGTGCCAGTCTTCCTGTTGCCAGCAGGTGGCGCTATCATTATAACGGAATATTGGCCTTCAGATGTGTTCAGGCCAGGACTCTTATCACAAATGTGAAGTTTGGGAAGATTGGACATTTTTTATGCCTGAATTACACCAACTTCTCTTCCTGTGGCGAGACATCAAATTTTGTCATGGTGCCATGGACACTCCCTTTAATGAAATCTCAAGATCTTCCCAATTTAACATCGCAAAGGCCTTTAGATTTAACTGACCAAGTTTGATGCTGATCTGAATAAATCTCTAGGAGGAGTTCGTTAAAGTACAACCCCTGAAAATGCCAAAAACAACACCAATTTTGCAGAGAACATTCTAAATAAATGACTTCCTGTTTGGATTCGGATTTCGTACCAAGAGACTTTTTCGTAGATATTGGTGTGTTACATGTGTGTACCAATTTTTGTACATGTACGTGAAACATAGCTTGAGGCGCACTCTATTTAAAGTGTATATGCACTCAGTTGAAAGTGTATAGGTGGCGCTATCGAGCCATTTTGCCACACCCAATGGAATATTGGCCTTCAGATCTGTTCAGGCCAGGACCCTTATCACACATGTGAAGTTTGGGCAAGATCGGACATTTTATGCCTGAGTTATAACATCTTTTATTCCCATGGCGACACATCAAACTTCGTCACGGCGCCATGGACACGCCTTTTAATGAAAACTCAAGATCTTCACAACTAAACATCACACAGGTCTTTAGATTAGACTGACACCAAAAATAACATTGATGTCATAAAATTTCTATGAGTAGTTTGTTGCAGTGTAAAATATTTCACTTCCTGTTGCCAATAGGTGGCGCTATGACTATAACTGAATATTGGCATGTAGATCTGTTCAGGTCAAGAGTCTTATCCAACATGTGAAGTTTGGGGCAGATTGGACATTGTATGTCTGAGTTACAGCAACTTCCTTTTTCATGGCGAAACATCGAAATTTGTCAGGCCACCATGGACACGCCCTTTAACCAAACCTCAAGTCCTTCGCAATTTAACATCGCAAATGGCTTTAGATTACACTGACCAAGTTTGGTGTTCATCTGAATAAATCTCTAGGAGGAGTTCGTTAAAGTACAACCCCTGAAAATGGCAAAAACAACACCAATTTTGCAGGGAAAATTCAAAATAACCGACTTCCTGTTGGGATTAGGATTTCGTACCAAGAGACTTTTTTGTAGGTATTGGTGTGTTACATGTGTGTACCAATTTTTGTACATGTACGTGAAACATAGCTCGAGGTGCACTCCGTTAAAAGTGTATAGGTGGCGCTATCGAGCAATTTTGCCACACCCGATGGAATATTGGCCTTCAGATCTGTTCAGGCCAGGACTTTTATCACACATGTGAAGTTTGGGGAAGATCGGACATTTTATGCCTGAGTTATAACATCTTTTATTCCCATGGCGAGACTTTGAATTTTGTCACGGCGCCATGGACACGCCCCTTAACGAAAACTCAAGATCTTCACAATTTAACATTGCACAGGCCTTTAGATTAGACTGACCATAAAAAAGACATTGATGTCAAAAAATTTCTAGGAGTAGTCTGTCGAAGTGTAAAATATGACACTTCCTGTTGCCTATAGGTGGCGATATAACTATAACTGAATATGGGCATGTAAATATGTTCAGGTCAGGAGTCTTATTAAACATGTGAAGTTTTGGGCACATTGGACATTGTATGTCTGAGTTATAGCAACTTCATTTTTCATGGCGAATCATCGAAATTCGCCAGGCCGCCACGGACACGCCCTTTAACGAAAACTCTAAATCTTCGCAATTTAACATCGCAAAGGCCTTTAGATTAGGCATACCAAATTTGGTGTTGATCTGAATAAATTTCTAGGAGGAGTTCGTTAAAATACAACGCATGGAAATGGCAAAAATGACACAAAATTTGCTCATAATATTAAAAATAACCGACTTCCTGTTGGGTTTAGAATTTTGCTCTAAGAGACTTTTTTGTAGGTATTGGAGAGTTACATTTGTGTACCGATTTTCATACATGTACGTGAAACATAGCTCGAGGCGCACACCGTTGAACATGTATAGGTGGCGCTGTAGAGCCATTTTGCCACATCCATTTCTGAAACCCATATCAGATGTACATTTTCGCCGGTTCTGAGGTGTGTGCAAAGTTTCATGACTTTTTGAGTATGTTTAGGCCCTCAAAAATGCGATTCATTCTGGAGAATAATAATAATAATAATAATAATAATAATAATAATAATAATAATAATAATAATAATAATTAAAGCTGCAAGCAGCGATGAACGGCCCTCGCACCCGGGCTCACCGGCAGCGAGTGGCTTTAGTAAATAGGTGAACGGTGAGAAATATGCATTTAAACTCATAAATATAAGTGGAATATATCAAAGTGTATTCCATATATGTGCCAATCTTTCTGTTGTCAGCAGGTGGCGCTATCATTATAATGGAATATTGGCCTTCAGATGTGTTTAGGGCTGCACTCTTATCGAACATGTGAAGTTTGGGGAAGATCAAACATTTTATGCCTGAGTTACAACAAATTCTCTTGCTGTGGCGAGACATCAAATTTTGTCATTTTTGCCATGGACACGTTCTTTAACAAAAACTCAAGATTGCCACAATTTAACATTACACAGGCCTTTAGATTAGACTGACCACAAAAATACATTAATGTCAAAAAATCTCTAGGAGTAGTTTGTCTCAGCGTAAAATATGTCACTTCCTGTTGCCAGCAGGTGGCACTATGACTATAATTGAATATGGGCATGTAGATCTGTTAAGGGCAGAAGTCTTATCTAACATGCAAAGTTTGGGGCAGATTGGACATTGTATGTCTGAGTTACAGCAACTTCCTTTTTCATGGCGAAACATCGAAATTTGTCAGGCCGCCATGGACACTCCCTTTAACGAAATCTCAAGATCTTCCCAATTTAACTTCGCAAAGGCCTTTAGATTTAACTGACCAAGTTTGATGTTGATTTGAATAAATCTCTAGGAGGAGTTCGTTAAAGTACAACCTATGAAAATTCCAAAAACAACACCAATTTTGCAGAGAAAATTCTAAATAACTGACTTCTTGTTTGGATTCGGATCTCGTACCAAGAGACTTTTTCGTAGATATTGGTGTGTTACATGTGTGTACCGATTTTTGTACATGTACGTGAAACATAGCTTGAGGCGCACTCCGTTGAAAGTGTATATGCACTCAGTTGAAAGTGTATAGGTGGCGCTATCGAGCCATTTTGCCACACCCAATGGAATTTTGGCCTTCAGATCTGTTCAGGCCAGGACTCTTATCACACATGTGAAGTTTGGGCAAGATCGGACATTTTATGCCTGAGTTATAACATCTTTAATTCCCATGGCGACACATCGAACTTCGTCACGGCGCCATGGACACGCCTTTTAACGAAAACTCAAGATCTTCACAACTAAATATCACACAGGTCTTTAGATTAGACTGACCACAAAAATAACATTGATGTCATAAAATTTCTAGGAGTAGTTTGTCGCAGTGTAAAATATTTCAATTCCTGTTGCCAATAGGTGGCGCTATGACTATAACTGAATATGGGCATGTAAATATGTTCAGGTCAGGAGTCGTATTAAACATGTGAAGTTTTGGGCAGATTGGACATTGTATGTCTGAGTTATAGCAACTTCCTTTTTCACGGCGAAACATCGAAATTTGTCAGGCCGCCATGGACACGTCCTTTAACGAAATCTCAAGATCTTCCCAATTTAACTTTGCAAAGGCCTTTAGATTTAACTGACCAAGTTTGATGTTGATCTGAATAAATCTCTAGGAGGAGTTCGTTAAAGTACAACCCCTGAAAATGCCAAAAACAACACCAATTTTGCAGAGAACATTCTAAATAACTGACTTCCTGTTTGGATTCGGATTTCGTACCAAGAGACTTTTTCGTAGATATTGGTGTGTTACATGTGTGTACCGATTTTTGTACATGTACGTGAAACATAGCTTGAGGTGCACTCCATTGAAAGTGTATATGCATTCAGTTGAAAGTGTATAGGTGGCGCTATTGAGCCATTTTGCCACACCCAATGGAATATTGGCCTTCAGATCTGTTCAGGCCAGGACCCTTATCACACATGTGAAGTTTGGGTAAGATCGGACATTTTATGCCTGAGTTATAACATCTTTTATTCCCATGGCGACACATCAAACTTCGTCACGGCGCCATGGACACGCCTTTTAACGAAAACTCAAGATCTTCACAACTAAACATCACACAGGTCTTTAGATTAGACTGACCACAAAAATAACATTGATGTCATAAAATTTCTAGGAGTAGTTTGTCGCAGTGTAAAATATTTCACTTCCTGTTGCCAATAGGTGGCGCTATGACTATAACTGAATATTGGCATGTAGATCTGTTCAGGTCAAAAATCTTATCCAACATGTGAAGTTTGGGGCAGATTGGACATTGTATGTCTGAGTTACAGCAACTTCCTTTTTCATGGCGAAACATCGAAATTTGTCAGGCCACCATGGACACGCCCTTTAACGAAACCTCAAGTCCTTCGCAATTTAACATCGCAAATGGCTTTAGATTACACTGACCAAGTTTGGTGTTCATCTGAATAAATCTCTAGGAGGAGTTCGTTAAAGTACAACCCCTGAAAATGGCAAAAACAACGCCAATTTTGCAGGGAAATTTCAAAATAACCGACTTCCTGTTGGGATTAGGATTTCGTACCAAGAGACTTTTTTGTAGGTACTGGTGTGTTACATATGTGTACCGATTTTTGTACATGTACTTGAAACGGAGCTCGAGGCGCGCTATGTTGAAAGTGTATAGGTGGCGCTATCGAGCCATTTTGCCACACCCGATGGAATATTGGCCTACAGATGTGTTCAGGCCAGGACTCTTATCACACATGTGAAGTTTGGGGAAGATCGGACATTTTATGCCTGAGTTATAACATATTTTATTCCCTTGGCGAGACATCAAACTTCGTCATGGCGCCATGGACACGCCTTTTAACGAAAAAATCAAGATCTTCACAATTTAACATCGCACAGGCCTTTAGATTAGACTGACCACAAAAAAGACATTGATGTCATAAAATTTCTAGGAGTAGTTAGTCGCAGTGTAAAATATGTCACTTCCTGTTGCCTATAGGTGGCGCTATGACTATAACTGAATATGGGCATGTCAATCTGTTCAGGTCAGGAGTCTTATTAAACATGTGAAGTTTTGGACACATTGGACATTGTATGTCTGAGTTATAGCAACTTCATTTTTCATGGCGAATCATCAAAATTCGCCAGGCCGCCACGGACACGCCCTTTAACGAAAACTCAAAATCTTCGCAATTTAACATCGCAAAGGCCTTTAGATTAGGCATACCTACTTTGGTGTTGATCTGAGTTCGTTAAAATACGACGCATGGAAATGACAAAAATGACACAAAATTTGCTCATAAAATTAAAAATAACCGACTTCCTGTTGGGTTTCGGATTTTGCTCCAAGAGTCTTCTTTGTAGGTATTGGAGAGATACATTTGTATACCAATTTTCATACATGTATGTGAAACGTAGCTCGAGGCGCACACCGTTGAACGTGTATAGGTGGCGCTGTCGAGCCATTTTGCCACACCCACTTCTGAAACCCATTTCAGACGTAAATTTTCGCCAGTTCTGAGGTGTGTGCAAAGTTTCATGACTTTTCGAACATGTTTAGGCTCTCAAAAATGCGATTCATCTTAGAGAATAATAATTATAATAATAATAATAATAATAATAATAATAATAATAATAAACGGAGCAATTCCAAGAGGGTCCTCACACCATCGGTGCTCGGGCCCTAATACTAATAATAATAATAATAATAATAAACGGAGCAATTCCAAGAGGGTCCTCACACCATCGGTGCTCAGGCCCTAATTAAAGCTGCAAGCAGCGATGAAAGGGCCCTCGCACTCGGGCTCACCACCACCCGGTGCCCATAGTAGGAACAGTGAACGTTGGGCCATATGCTTATAAAATAGTAAATATTTGCGCCACATTTCCTGCTGCCAACAGGTGGCGCTATGATTATAACAGAATATTTACATGTAAATTTCTTCAGGCCAGGACTCTTACCAAACAGGCAAAGTTTCGGGCAGATCAGACAAGTCATGTTTAAGTTAGTATAAAATAATTAATTTCCTGTTGCCAGCAGGCGGCGCTATACTTAGAATTGAATATTGGCCTTTAGTTGTGTTCAGGCCAGTACTCTTATAAAACATGTGATGTTTGGGTAAGATGGGGAATTGTAAGCATGAGTTACAACAACTTCCTGTTTTATAGTATTAATAGCATCGTTTTGCACATACTAAGTGTTGCTAGAATGTTTGAAAATATTTCTAGCATGATTAGCACACAATGGCATATTTTACTGTGTTGCAAGTTGTGCATAAAAGTGTCAAAAATGACACTTCCTGTTGCCAGCAGGTGGCGCTATGACTATAACCGAATATGGGCATTTTGATTTATTTATGACAGGACCCTTGACAAACGTTTGAAGTTTGAGGCAGATCGGACATTGCTTGCATTAGTTACAGCAAATTCCTTTTTCATTGCATCACTAGCATGCTTTAGCATTTAGCTAAGTGTTGCTAGCATGTATTGGTATGTTTCTAGCATGTTGCCAGCCTTTTTAACACTTGTTGACACTTTTTAATATGTTCCTAGGAGTCCATAACAATGTTAACCATGTAACTTCCTGTTACCAGCAGGTGGCGCTATGACTATTACTGAATTTGGTCATAGGTGTTTGTTCAGGACAGAACACCCATCACACGTGTGAAGTTTGGGGACAGATTGGACATTGCTTGCCTGATTTACAGCAACTTCCTGTTTCACTGCAATAATATGATGCTTTAGCACTTAGCTAATTGTTGCTAGCATGTATTAGCATGCTTATAAAATTTTGCCAGCCTATTTAACCTATGTTGATGCCTTTTATTATTTTGCAAGGAGTCCATAACTGTGTTAACCATGTCACTTTCTGTTACCAGCAGGTGGCACTATGACTATAACTGCATTTGGTCATGGGTGTTTGTTCAGGACAGAACACCCATCACACGTGTGAAGTTTGGGGCAGATCGGACATTGCTTGCCTGAGTTACAGCAACTTCCTGTTTCACTGCATTAGTAGCATGCTTTAGCACTTAGCTAAATGTTGCTAGCATGTATTAGCATGCTTATAAAATTTTGCCAGCCTATTTAACCCTTGTTGATGCCTTTTATTATTTTGCAAGAAGTCCAGAACTGTGTTAACCATGTCACTTCCTGTTACCAGCAGGTGGCGCTATGACTATAACTGCATTTGGTCATGGGTGTTTGTTCAGGACAGAACACCCATCACACGTGTGAAGTTTGGGGCAGATCGGACATTGCTTGCCTGAGTTACAGCAACTTCCTGTTTCATTGCATTAGTAGCATGCTTTAGCACATAGCTAAATGTTGCTAGCATGTATTAGCATGCTTATAAAATTTTGCCAGCCTATTTAACCCTTGTTGATTCCTTTTATTATTTTGCAAGGAGTCCATAACAGTGTTAAACATGCCACTTCCTTTTGCCAGCAGGTGGCACTATGAATATAATCAAATATGGGCATGTTGATGTGTTCAAGACAGGACTCTTGTCAAACGTTTGAAGTTTGAGGCAGATCGGACATTGCTTGCATTAGTTACAGCAAATTCCTTTTTCACTACATCACTAGCATGCTTTAGCATTTAGCTAAGTGTTGCTAGCATGTATTGGTATGTTTCTAGCATGTTGCCAGCCATTTTTTAACACTTGTTGACACTTTGTAATATGTTCCTAGGAGTCCATAACAATGTTAACCATGTAACTTCCTGTTACCAGCAGGTGGCGCTATGACTATAACTGAATTTGGTCATGGGTGTTTGTTCAGGACAGAACACCCATCACACATGTGAAGTTTGGGGACAGATTGGACATTGCTTGCCTGATTTACAGCAACTTCCTGTTTCACTGGAATAATATGATGCTTTAGCACTTAGCTAATTGTTGCTAGCATGTATTAGTAGGTTACTAGCATGTTGCCAGCCTATTTAACACTTGTTAGCACTTTTTAATCTGTTCCTAGGAGTCCATAACTGTGTTAACCATGACACTTCCTGTTACCAGCAGGTGGCGCTATGACTATAAATGTATTTGGTCATGGGTGTTTGTTCGGGACAGAACACCCATAACACGTATGAAGTTTGGGGCAGATCGGACATTGCTTGCCTGAGTTACAGCAACTTCCTGTTTCACTGCATTAGTAGCATGCTTTAGCACTTAGCTAAATGTTGTTAGCATGTATTAGCATGCTTATAAAATTTTGCCAGCCTATTTAACCCTTGTTGATGCCTTTTATTATTTTGCAAGGAGTCCATAACTGTGTTAACCATGTCACTTCCTGTTACCAGCAGGTGGCGCTATGACTATAACTGAAATTGGTCATGGGTGTTTGTTCAGGACAGAACACCCATCACACGTGTGAAGTTTGGGGCAGATCGGACATTGCTTGCCTGAGTTACAGCAACTTCCTGTTTCACGGCGAAACATCAAACTTTGTCAGGCCACCAGGGACACACCCCTTGACGAAAACCCAAAAGCTTCGCAATTTAACGTCACAAAGGTCTTATGATGACCCTCACCAAATTTGAAGATAATCCGATTAAAACTGTAGGAGGAGTTCGTCAAAGTACGAGGCATGGAAACGGCAAAAACTGCACAAAAATCGTACAGGAAATTCAAAATAACTTACTTCATGTTGGGTGTTGGATTTTGTACCAAGAGACTTTTTTGTAGGTATTGGTGTGTTACACGTGCGTGCCGATTTTCATGCATGTACGTTAAACGTAGCTCGAGGGACACTCCATTGAAATTTACCAGGTGGCGCTATCGAGCCATTTTGCCACACCCACTTCTGAAACCTATATCAGATGTAAATTTTCACCGGTCCTGATGCGTGTGCAAAGTTTCGTGAGTTTTGGAGCATGTTTAGGCCCTCAAAAATGCGCTTCATTACGGGGAAGAAGAAGAAGAAGAAGAAGAAGAAGAAGAAGAAGAAGAAGAATTAAAGCTGCAAGCAGCGATGAAAGGGCCCTCGCACTCGGGCTCACCACCACCCGGTGCCCATAGGAGGAACAGTGAATGTTGGGCCATATGCTTATAAAATAGTAAATATTTGTGCCACATTTCCTGCTGCCAACAGGTGGCGCCATGATTATAACAGAATATCGACATGTACATTTCTTCAGGCCAGGACTCTTACCAAACATGCAAAGTTTCGGGCAGATCAGACAAGTCATGTTTAAGTTAGTATAAAATAATTCATTTCCTGTTGCCAGCAGGCGGCGCTATACTTAGAATTGAATATTGGCCTTTAGTTGTGTTCAGGCCAGTACTCTTATAAAACATGTGATGTTTGGGTAAGATGGGAAATTGTATGCATGAGTTACAACAACTTCCTGTTTTATAGTATTAATAGCATCGTTTTGCACATACTAAGTGTTGCTAGAATGTTTGAAAATATTTCTAGCATGATTAGCACACAATGGCATATTTTCCTGTGTTGCAAATAGTGCATAAAAGTGTTAAAAATGACACTTCCTGTTGCCAGCAGGTGGCGCTATGACTATAACCGAATATGGGCATGTTGATTTATTTATGACAGGAACCTTGTCAAACGTGTGAAGTTTGGGGCAGATCGGACAATGCTTGCCTGAGTTACAGCATCTTCCTTTCTCACTGCATTAGTGGCATGCTTTAGCACTTAGCTAAGTGTTGCTAGCATGTTTTAGTATGCTTCTAGAAGGTTGCCAGCATATTTAGCCCTTTTTGACACATTTTAATTTGTTCTTAGGAGTCCATAACAGCGTTAACCTTGTCACTTCCTGTTACCAACAGGTGGCTCTATGACTATAACTGAATTTGGTCATGGGTGTTTGTTCAGAACAGAACACCTATCACACGTGTGAAGTTTGGGGAAGATCGGACATTGCTTGCCTGAGTTACAGCAACTTCCTTTTTCACTACATTAGTAGCATGCTTTAGCACTTAGCTAAGTGTTGCTAGCATGTATTAGTATGTATCTAGTATGTTGCCAGCCTATTTAACACTTGTTTACACTTTTAATATATTCCTAGGAGTCTGTAACAGTGTTAACCATGTCACTTCCTGTTATCAGCAGGTGGCACTATGACTATAACTGAATTTGGTCATAGGTGTCTCTTCAGGACAGAACACCTATCACACGTGTGAAGTTTGGGGAAGATGGGATATTGCTTGCCTTAGTTACAGCAAATTCCTTTTTCACTGCCTTAGTAGAATGCTTTAACACTCAGCTAAGTGTTGCTAGCATGTATTAGTATGTATCTAGTATGTTGCCAGCCTATTTAACCCTTTTTGATGCTTATTAATATGTTCCTAGGAGTCCATAACAGTGTTAACCTTGTCACTTCCTGTTACCAGCAGGTGGCGCTATGACTATAACTGCATTTGGTCATGGGTGTTTGTTCAGAACAAAACACCTATCACTCGTGTGAAGTTTGGGGCAGATCGGACATTGCTTGCCTGAGTTACAGCAACTTCCTGTTTCACTGCATTAGTAGCATGCTTTAGCACTTAGCTAAATGTTCCTAGCATGTATTATCATGCTTATAAAATTTTGCCAGCCTATTTAACCCTTTTTGATGCCTTTTATTATTTTGCAAGGAGTCCATAACTGTGTTAACCATGTCACTTCCTGTTACCCGCAGGTGGCGCTATGACTATAACTGCATTTGGACATGACATGTATCTGAATTTTCATAATCTCATGGATGTAACAGTAAATCTGTTCAGCTCACAGATCAAGACTAAGCTGTAATGCAAGCAGAACTTTCACAAATGCTTATAAGTCATTAAAGGACTTTATAACACTGTAAAATAATGTCTAATTTGTCAACATTAGCAAATGCATTGATAACACTTTATAATAACTGCACTCATTAGTAAATAGTCAGTTCATGCTTTATAAAGCCAATATTAATAGTCAGTAGTAAGCAGTTTATAAATACAGCTATAAATAGCTTGTTCTTGGTTTATTAGCACATTTATTAAAAAGGAGAATAAAGGGTCCGTTATCTTCCTATGAAACATAAAAAAATAAAAATAAACAAACAACAACACAGATTGATACAGAACTCAGAAATTTTATTGTGGATTTATGATAAAATCAGCCAATAAATGAATTCATACTCCTCCAAGAAGACACAAGTTGTTCACACCAAACTTTTTCAACATGATGCTAATATACTGAAGATGTTAAATTGCGAATGGGTTTAGGATACCTTAAATGGTGTGGCCATAGCGATTTATTAAAGTAACATAAAACAATACAATAGTTATTTTACTATATCTTTAAAATTTTTCATTTTAACTCTTCATATTTGTTTTATATACGTAGAAGTCATCATTTGAAGTTTCATTGCTTTATCATGTTCAGGAGCCATCATAAAATTAAAACTATCATGACTTATAAATCAAGTTTGCAATTCTTAGTACCAATAATGGCCACCAGATAGAGCTATAGGATTACTTATAAATAATTATTGTAGAAACGAGTATGATTTAAATCTTTTATAGAAATCTTTCAAAGAAAAATAATATGTATTTTATGTATTTTACTGATGAAATGACCCTCACTTAATTAGAATAACATGCTGAAGTATTGTGAAATACTGTATATTAAGAATAGTTCTTTATAGGCTTTATGGACAGATACGTTTTGAGTGACTCTTGAAGGATCAGCACCACATCATGTTTTACCACTGTTTAAAGAATTTATCTTACAGAACAGGTGCGAATGAATTTTGGATAGCTTGAATGGTTTTGTCGTGGTGATTTTTTGAAATAACAGTAAAAAAGGACCCAGTAATTGTCTTTAATTTTTTTAAAGTGCAGCTCATAAACACTTCAAAAAAATGTACACATAGAAGACAAGTCATTCTGAGGAAATATGCATAGTTTCATGACTATACAACACTATATGGATGATAGAAAATTAAAAAACTATCATACATCTGATGTCACTCTGTCCCTCTGTCACTGTGGGTAATGTGTGTGTGCTGAGTTTGTGTGAATGTGTGGGGGAGGGGGAGGGGCTGGGTGTCAGATAGAGAGAGAGAGAGAGAGAGAGAGAGAGAGAGAGAGGGAGGGAGACTTAATCATCTCCTTAATCACCAGAATTATAGGTCAATAAAATCATTACAAAACACTAATAAATTATTAAGAGAGAAAGAGAGAGAGAGAGCCAGAGAGAAACATCTCAGAGTTAACATCTCTTTAATCACCAGCAGGAAAAGAAATCTGTAATTTTGTGTTGTTGTTGTTGTTGTTGTTTTCATCATTACAGCTTAAGAAATATCTTAGGCCTCATCATTTTCTGTCAGTTTTAGGGACAAAAAAAACTAGTACAAGTTAATTTGTAATCCTAAACCAGTTAATTTAATTAATTTACATAACACATTAACTGGAAAAGAATTAAGAATTAAAGTGAAGAATTAGGTGTGAAACTATCAGGGAGCATTTAGTCTCCAGCGCCAACATTTTACAAAACTGCCACTTTCCTGGAGTCTCTAGAATTACTCTGTGTCAGGTTCTGAGAGACTTAAGATTCCAAAAAATGATTTAATTAGAATACCATGAAGTACTGTGAAATACTATATATTAAGACTTTATATATAGGCTTTATGAACAGATTAGAGTGACTCGTGAAGGACCAGCACCACCTCCTCTTGTCCGATGGTTTGAGGAATATATCTTCCAGAATCTGTGATTAAGATTTAGGAGCTCATTTTTAGTCCATCTCCTTTCCTGAAAAGTTTGTCATGCAGAATTGACTAAAAATTAATCTTCACATTAATTCCTAATTCTTTTGCAATTATTTTTGTCAGTTCTTCTCGACCTGTTTTTTTTTTCTTTTTCTTTTCTGACCTCATGACCCAGTCAGCATTTTTTGTCAGTATAATTTTCGACTTTACAGTTTGAGTTAAAACTCTTTTTTAGCGCATTTCATCTGTAAAAGAAAATATGGCTAGAAAATCTGCACACTTGAATATAAGGAGTTTTTCTCTTCCTGGACTATTGTATATCACTCATAAATGATTAAATAAAAAATAATGGTAGTTATTAAGATTGATATGGTTTGGAATTGGTAAAATGTGCTTGGAAAAAAAAATCATAATAAAACAATGTTTTAATGTTTAAGTTTGGAATATTAACTGACATGAATGAATTCTATATAAATATTGTTCATGTTAACATAGTTAATGTTTATAAATGAAATCTTATTGTAAAGTGTTACTAAAGTTATATATATTGTTCTGCGAATGTGATTTTAAAGTCTAGATGATTCGGATTAACCCTTTAACTGCCGTATCCTTTAAAACCTCACTGCCAGAGGGATATTGTTAATGCATGTGCCCGCTGGGCACAGTTTACCTGATGGTGGCGTTCACACTGATGGCTTGAGCCCGCCATCGCTGCTTGCAGCTATATTTTACATATGACTTACAGTTTGTTTTAATAAATATCAAACATTCAATTTAATTGTGCATTATAGCTATCACCTAGATGAACAATTACACTTGTTTTTATGACTGTAAGTCAACTCTGGGAGTTGGTGCCCTACGAAGACTGCGTACTCTGCATATAGGGAGTGGTGGTACTATCTGGAAGATATATTCCTCAAACCATCGTACAAGAGGAGGTGATGCTAGTCCTTCAAGAATCATTCAAAACCTATCTGTTCATAAAGCCTATATATAAGGTCTTAATAAATAATATTCCACAATACGTCATGCTATTCTAATTAAGTCATTTTTTGGGATTTTTTACATCTCTCAGAACCTGACACATTGTAATTCTGAGACTCCAGGAAAGTTGCAGTTCTGGAAAATGGTGGCACTGCAGACTAAATGCTCCCTGATAGTGTCACACCTAATTCTTCACTTTAATTCTTAATTATTTTGCAGTTTACGTGTTTCTGTTCTTCTCCACCTGTTTTTTTTTCTGACCCTTCTGACCCAGTAAGCATTTTGCTGTCCAGTGGTCATGTCTTTACTTTGCAATTACTGTAGTGATCTAATTTTGAATATTTCTCATGAGGATCTAATAATTTTGTTTCATTTCATTTCATTGAGTGAAATGTCTTTTTTGGCTCATTTCATCAGTAAAGGAAAAAGTGCCTAATAATTCTGCACACCTGAATATAAGGAGTTATTTTTTTCTCTTCCAGTCTTCATGGTCAACTACGTATATATCACACTCGTTGCCTTCTCTAGTGCAGCTCAACCAATTCACATCCCATTCGTCAATATTTGTGATATCACAAATCCTGGAAAATGCTTGTTGTAAGTCCAAACAATTTGTTTGTTGTAACTTTTAAAAAGTGATTTTTGGGTAGCACTTTATTTTACAGTCCTGTTCCTCATATACATACTATGTACTTATTATAGTAATTACAATAACTATGTATTAACTAGGTACTAACCCTGAACCTACCCCTAAACCTAACCCTACCCCATGTAGTTACCTTGTATTACCAGAACTTTCTTAGATAAATACACTGTAGGTACACTATAAGTACATGTTAGTACACGTACTGTAAAATAAAGTGCAACCGATTTTTGTATAATTGCACATGTTTATATTTCATATATATATATATATATATATATATATATATATATATATATATATATAGCTTTCCAATGCCGTTGCTGTTGATTAAGCAAGTGTAGAACACGTACAAACAGAGTCCATGTAGACAGATGTAGATGCATAACAAATGTCTTTCTTTATTACTTGAGCTCCATTAAACATGATCTCAAACTTCTTGTGGCCTCTCCTTGTTCACATGTACACACAAAGCCATACCTTATGGACCACATAACTAGAATCCACCTTACGGGCTAATCTGCCATGCGCTCAAAAACTGTGCTTCCCAGTTACCAACACTGCAACACACACAGTTCTTGCTTAGGTGCTCTAATTAAACATAACCACAGCACCACTTAAGTGGACAAAACCTTTACCATCCCCAAAATGTCTCCTACTAATATATATATATATATATAAAATTGCATACGTTTATATTTCATTTTTTATCAAGTATATATATATATATATATATAATTCAAGTGTACAATTTACTTTTATTGCATATTGAAATAAATATTTCTGTTCTGTATCAATCTGTATTGTTGTTTGTTTATTTTAATTTTTCTTAGGAAGATAACTGACCTTTTACTTTCCTTTGTAATAAATGTGCTTATAAACCAAGAACAAGCTATTTATAGCTGTATTTATAAACTGCTTAGTATTGACTATTAATGTTAAGACAAGGCTTTATAAAGCATAAACTGACTATTTACTAATGAGTGCAGTTATTATAATGTGTTACCAATGCATTTACTAATGTTAACAAATAAGACATTATTTTACAAGTGTTATCAAATCCTTAAATGATTTATATGTGTTTTGTAATGATTTTATTGACCTACAAGCATTTGTGAAAGTTCTGCTTGCATTACAGCTTAGTCTTCATCTGTGAGCTGAACAGATTTACTGTTACATCCATGAGATTATGTAAATTCAAATAAATATCATGTCACAGGATGTCATAGGTCAGTATCAAATTAGTTTGAAATTATTATTTGCAGCACAAATAAGGATTTTTAGGATTTTTAAAAATCCCTAAAACTGTCAGAAAAGGATAAGGCCTAAGATATTTCTATGTGAGTGGCTAAATTTATTTTTGTTTTTATAATTATAATACATAAACTATGAAATCATACAAAATGTATAAAAAAGTAAATAAATAAATAAATACGTACACACATAAAAAAGCAGCCAAGACGAATGAGTTTCCTTTTTTTTAATATATACACTGCAAAAAACGCCCCCCTTGAAACAAGCAAGATGTGCTTAAATCCAGTTAAAGTGTACTAAAATCAAGCAAAAAAATCTGCCAATGGGGTAAGCAAAATTGACTTGATAAGAATTCTTGAAAATAGCATAAATTTCTAGTCACTAATAAATGCAATTGGATCTTAAAACTAGACAAAAATGCTTAAAGCTATGCAGTATTTTCTTTCTATAAGAATCTAATAATGAATACATTTAGTGAAAATTGCATTAAAACTAGAATATTGTACTTAAATCTAGTCACTAAAAATACTGTTAGGTCTTATAACTAGACAAACATGCTTATAATTATGTAACTTTCACTTTTTATAAGCACTGAATAAGAAGTACATTAAGGGCAGATTTCATTAAAACTAGAAAATGTTATCTCAAATCTAGTCACTAAAAATACTATAAGGTCTTATAACTAGACAAACATGCTTATAATTATGCAACTTTCACTTTTTATAAGAACTGAATAAGTAATATTAATGCAGATTGCATTAAAACTAGAATATTTACCCTTAAATTTATCTTATTTTGATTTTTTAAAGATGCTCAATAACCTGAAAATAGATAAAAATTCTTGAAACACCCCAATAAAGAAACATAAAATGTACTAAATGAATAAACAAACTTACGTTTTGCTGACCATTTATTAAATAACCTCCTCTTAAACAAATGGAGCATATAAGCAGGATGAACCGATTTCAAGGCTATTCAACTGACACACACACACACACACACACACACACACACACACACACACACACACACACACACACACACACACACACACACACACACGCACACACACACACAAAATAACAAGCATATCAACAGCAAATGTTCTGCACAAAGAGATATGCATCAGTCTATAAGCTGCATTCACTATAACCTCAAACAGCAATTACTCAATGAATGTATTGCATTTATGGCAAATTCAATAAACAGTACTGAAAAGTGTGAGAAACTAAAAAAATATCACAATTCAAGTGCAAAAGAAATAGGGGAAAAACAACAACAAACCAAAAAAACCTGCAGCCCTCACTGACTTAGCCATACAACATCTTAGGAAAGAAATTACTCAACAAACATTTTCCATTCATGAATGGCCTTCTTGTACGAGGAGGTTGCATCCTGCTCATGGATGACATCTCCAAGTACTTGTGTTTGTAACACAGACAAGAGTGTGGCAATACACTTGGGATACGTCAGGTGAAATGCGTAGTAATAGGCCAGGAGGTAGAGAGGTCCCTCGTGGAGCAAATCTTTCTCAAATGTTACAACTGGAGTTGTACCTACAACCACAATGCAGTTCTGCTCACCAATCAGCAAGACAGGACTAGAAAGCACACGCCGGTGGATGTAGGTATCAGGATCCTCAGAGGGCTAGAAAACCAAATAAATAAATACAGAATTTAGACTACAAACACAGCAAAAAAGCAAAGTAAGTAATGTTTGTGTTTCATATGTTGTTGGGTGGACATGGTTAATGAGGAAAAGGAAACATCTGTTTCAAGTTTGAGGCTCTTCCTGGGTAAAAATGCATCCAATATAAAACATATGAATAAAGCTCAATTACACGTAACAACATTTACACCCTTCTAAATGACTGGTTATTATGGGTATTTTTTCTACCAAAGGTGGGGTAGAGTTTTTTTTTTTTTTTTTTTTTTTTCATGGCCAATTTTTGAGTAGCCCAATTAGGACATTTTCTTATTGAGAGTGTAGGCATCTTAGGCACCTGCTAAGTTATCACTACTGAAGTTAAACTTACCGTGAGGACGTGGAAAAGAGCCTCACTGATTGGGACCAGTTTCTTGGGTGCTGCAGAGCCAGATGGGAAGAGCAGTGGCAGGGCAGTAAAAACTGCAATGGCATGTTCAACTAAAAAAACAAGAAAAAAAAACAAACAAGAGGAAATCGATATTGATATGCACTTAAGAATTAGGTTAACACTTTATTATACAGGAATAAAGTACATCAAAATCATTTACAAACTATTAGTTTATAGTTAATTTGTAGTTAATATACATATATTAATATACAAATAGTGAGTAGACTGTCACAGAAATTAGTTATTATTGTTTAATTAGCTCATAGTAAAGGGATTGTTAATTAAAGGCAGGGAAGGTAATACATGTATAAACAACTTTCTTCCAAATTTGTTTAAACTTTCTATATATATCAATGCATAATTAAAATGTAAGTACTCTGATAAAAAGAGTATAAAAATCGAGTGACTCTAGACCGTTTAATCTGTATTAAACACAGCTCATTATTTCCATTTCGGGACGAAACATAGGATTGGCTTAGACGACTGTCACTCTCTCGCAACCATGGCAACCACCCTTTTGCCACACATGACCTGCCCACTTGCGCGCGCACGTTTGATTTGAGGAATTCAACAGGCACGGATCCTAGGAATACCAAGACAATGGCAGAGAAACAGCAAGCAAAATTCACAGTACCAGCCTATGCAGTTAGTGAAGGCAAACCAGGCAAAAAAAGGAAGACAGTAACAGTACAAGAAAAGGCAATGAACAAAAAGTCTTTGGATAAACAAAGAAATAAAACGCGAGTTAATATCGGCGTGGCTTTCCAGCGATGGCGAGAACTGAGGGAACTCAAGGGGCTGAAAAGTGACTCCTTGATGGCTTTATTTCTGCTGGACAGGTAAATCTTTCTTTTTGTATTTTGATCATACATATTTTTTTCATGAAGCATGTGTCATTAGCACACGTAGCTGCGTAATATAGCTAACATAACATTACTTAGCGAGCCGTAGTAGAGACGATAAATAATCTATAGGAGCCCAGAAGGGAGGGGGTGGAGTGAATGGAAATAATGATCTGTCTTTAAAACAGTCGTGAGAGGTCTACAGACACTCAATTTTTATACTTTCTTTTTCAGAGTACTTACATTTTAATTATGTATTGATATATAAAGTTTAAACAAATTTGGAAAAAAAGTTTTTTATACATTTTTTTACCTACCCTGCCTTTAACTAGGAGTAAATAGATTAATTAAGTTCAACTCACATTTATTTGTATAGCACTTTTCACAATACATAGTTTTAAAGCAGATTTACAGAGAATGCATGTCAACATTACAATTTAGAGTGATCGGTTATCAAATGGCTGTCCAATTTTAGTAATTTCAGAAATGTACATATACAAATCATAGTTAGCTAATAATGTATTAATTTAAGCAATGTATTAATTTAAGGTAAAAACAATGAGCTCATGGAAGTAAAGAACACATGTTAACTACGATTAGGATACATAGCAAAATTCATGGAAAGGCCATGGAAAATGGAAAAATGTCATTAAGTGCTTTAAACCAACCTTTATTAGACATTAACTGCATTCATATTAAGTGTTCCTTAAAATAGGCGTAATGTTGTTTATACTGTACAAACTGTATATTCTCTCCCCCTACACTAACTCTACCCATAAACCCACCCATCACAGAAAATGGGTATTTAAGTTTTTAAAGGAGCACTTAATACTTATGCAATTAATTTATAAAAGGTTGGTGTAAAGCGCTTAATTAATGACATTTTCCAATTTTCTGTGACCTAATCTAAAGTGAGATCTCCTTACGGTTAAAGGGTTAGTTTACCCAAAAATGAAAATGATTTCATTTATTTCTCACACTCATGTCGTAAGACCTTTTTTCATCTTTGGAACACGAATTAAGATATTTATTATTAAATCCAATAGCTCAGTGAGGCCTCTATAGCCAGCAATAACACTGAACCTTTCAAGATCCATAAAGGTACTAAAGACATATTTAAAACAGTTCATGTGAGTTGAGTGGTTTACTTTCCAACAATATCTAGTGATGGAGGATTTCAAAACTCTGCTTTGGAGACTTACGATTCGTATCAATGATTCAGGGTGATTCAGGTCTTTATTACCTTTATGGATCTTGAGAGCTTATAAAAAGTACAAAAAGTTTAACCCCTGTAGTCACATGAACTGTTTCTGAATCTTGATAGGTGCAGTGTCATTGCAGCTGGCAATAGAGGCCTTTCTGAGCCATCATATTTCATCAAACATATCTTAATTTGTGTTTTGAAGATGAAGGTCTTATGGGTGTACAACAACATGAGTTGGGGAGTAATAAATTAAACTATTTTCGTTTTTGGGTGAACTAGCCCTTTAAGTTGTAAACAAAGCATAATAAATATTAACTAAGTTATTACTTATGAGCTAATTAAACAACAATAACTGTGTTAATTCCACTGAAGAACTCACTAATTGCAAATAGCCTATTAATGTATTACCAATGTAGAGACTACAATATAATAACTATGAATTAAATATAAACCAATAAGTACTATAAGGGTAAGTAATTTATTACTGTATACTTATTATAAATTGTTACTGAAATCAGGTAGGTCAATCGATGAAATACATCTTTACCTCCATTTAATGTCCTTGGAGGCTTCATGACTTTCTTCATGATGCCATAAAACTGAACTTTGGAGTAGAAGTTCTCCCACCTGCCTTTCACCTCAGAAGTGTATTGGCTATTGTTTGGCTCAATGACTCTCCGCAGTTCATCCAATACCTGAGTGAAATATTGAAAGTTATAAAAATCTGTATGTCTGCAGTTAGGCAGATGAAATGGGACATTTGTCACTCAGTCTAAAGTATGTTGCAGTGTGTATACCCACATGGTCCAGTTCTTTGAAGCACGGGTATGCCTGTAAAATTTTTGTGGGTCGGTCTTGCTCCTTCAAAGCATTTGAGTCAATGAAATTTCTTCTGGACTGGAACTCCAGGTCTAATAGATGAGTTACAGCAGCTTTGTTTGGCTTCTTTGCTTTGTACATTTCTTGTAGAGTCCTGTAATGTCGTGCCTGTGTTTTCTGGCTGTCAAGGCTGTTGTCTGGACCGTCGGCTATAATTCAGGCATTCAATATAATTAGAACAAGAATGTATGCCATGCCACATAAAAATTAATAAAGCAGAATTAGGCTTACATATATTACCAAATACTATGTTATTACTTACTGCAAATACTATACTTGTGAATTTTCTTGTAAATGTTAATGTACATACATGCTTCATCAATGCTGTCATTTTCTTGCTGTGGGGTGCTTGATCTTGAAGGTGGTGATAGATGAACTGTTGATGCACTGGAATCAGCATCATAGTCACTTGCCACTGCAGCAGACGGTACTTCATTCAGACGTGCTCTCTTGGAGGGAGGGTGTTTGGCCTTCACAGGACTTCGGATATTTGAAAGTCGCTTCAAGAGCTTTTTGGCAACAGTGTCCTGTAAAAAAGAAAAAAGCATCAATGAATAGTTTTGAAACAATGTTAGCAGGAAAACATGTTTTGACTATAAATATTCAAGCAAATGAAGTCTCTCACCCACTCATGACTCGATCCAGTTGACTTATCTTTTATCATAGGGTAGTACTGTACTAACCGCTTTGCCATGGCAATAACTTCATGTTTAGTGGGATATTTGTAGTCATCTGAAGAGGCTCTTGCAATAGATATCATATTTGTCATGGTATTTCGGATGAGTCGGCAGAAGAGCTCCTTTGATAAGGTGACTTCACCCTCTTTTCCAAGACGTTGCTGCTCGAAGTATGCACGTCTCACATGTTGTAGTTCACTATCAGTGAAGAGAACGTATTCTGGGCTGGGTAACTTCAAAAACTTTGAAGTGCTGGGGTCATCTCTTTTTGGACTTCCATTATGTTCATCATCAGCTGATGAACCTTGGGGTTCAACAGGAATGGTGTGCCCCTAAAATACAAAATGTATACATTAATCAATTCAGAAAAGAAATTTATAATTTTATTCCAGAGGGTCTCACTTGAATGTATAAGTGTTAATCTTTAACCACACAAACTTACATATAAATCCTCTGTGCTGAAAATGTAATTACCGATAACAGGTAAAAAATATCCAAAAAACAAATATTTTAACCTTAACTGTCACCATCCCACTGGTGGGACACTTGGCACTCTTCTTATATATTGCCTTTTTTCATATCACATATTTTATTAATCAACACCACAATTAGGTTCGACCTATGAAAACCATTTGAAATCGATGTGGTGTTACCATGGAAATGGTACATTCATTTCTTTTAGTGAGCTCCTACCCTAGCGGGTGATGTCATGTTACAAATTACAATATTTAGTTTAGCTACTTTATAGTCAAATCTTGAAAAAACAAATAATGTTGCAAAAGTCTGAGTCTCACGGTTCAATATTTGCCAACTGTTTTGATATTTGGACAGACCTTTATAAATTTGTAATAGTAATTTAAAAATAATAGTACAGTTTATTAATAGTAAAATTGGAAATTGTTTCTATTTAAAAAATTTAACAATGTCGGTGACACCCAGCGGCTTTTTTTTTTTTTTTTTTTTTTTACATCAACTTGAAAACGCAACTTGGATAGACATATTGCTTTAATTTGATAGCAATTTTAGTGTTAAATATATTTGATAAAATATACATTTTATATAAAATAAATGCTAAGTACAGTACACTTGATTTACAGTAAATTTAAACTTTCATAAGTTTTTCATACTTTTCATCAGCAATATTAAGCAGACCAAATTTAGGTCTGTTTTTCAAAGCATTCTTGTATTATAAACATTTAAGTTTGGATTGGAATCATGTTTATTCTCAAAAATGGGGTGACAGTTAAGGGTTTAAGTAAAATTACCTGTTCTTCCTTATGAACAATATGCCAAATGGCTCTGCGTCGCAGGAAGTGCTCAGGACCAGGAAAGAGATCTCGGATATCATCCCGTGAGAGAGTTGGTAAAATGTCTTCCCCAATGTTAGCAGCTTAGAACACATGTAAATACGTTAGTTAGCATAGGTCAGGTGCATTATACTTTGTATGCATAACTTTTTCAGATATTGTGAAAATGCATTCACTTGATTATAGATATTTAATAAGAGAAATAGAGACATTTCTGTTTTATAACATGGTCCTAACATGGCAGAAATATAAATCTATGAAATGGCTTATTAATTAAGTTAAATAAACAGGCAATAATGATAAAATATTCAACACTTGACAAAAAGGTTATTTTTGTCAGCATCAGTAAATGCATTAGGTATCATGAAAAAGCAATAAACAGTTTTAGAGCATTTAAAAGTATTGGTAAATGGTTGTAAAAATGTTCATTGTATGTTCATTATGAAATAACCAATGTTGTGGTATGCACATTTAAAAAAATATATATAATAGTCCATGTAACACGAGGATCAATAAGTGCTGCAAAACAAATGTTGTAAAACAGTTGACTATTGTCACTGAATACTAATTTATTATAAAGTGTTAACGATAAAACAACAGAAGTGATAGTTTAATTGAATTTGCCTCAGGGTGACGTCACAAAAAAATTGAGGTCATATTTGGATATAGGCCGCTTTTAATAAATTAAGTATAACTTAATTTGTACTAACTAGTACAACTAAAGAGATGGAAAGCAACAAGGGACAGGCTGAAATTTCAGACAAAAAGACTGAGAAAAAGACTGAATGATCAGTTAATTTCATTCAGTTACAGGAGCGCTGGTTCCGGTAGGAATCATTTAAGATTACAATTCAACTTCAAATACACAGAATGACCAATAGAATTAACTGACTTTCCAAAAAAAAAATATAAATTACTAACCTTTTAGAGTACAAATCGCAACTTCATCGAGTCCGTCCATCGTGAGAAACTGGCGGGAGGAAGTGCCTTCGTTTCCTTGCTGCACTTTGGCGCGATGATTGCGCATGCGTATTACAAAACGTTAATACGTCACAGGATCGACGCTCTGTTGCAAATGCACTCTCGCGCGTTTTTCTTATTTCCTGTGTTGTACGTTTTTAATTTGGCACGTTAAGAACGTTATAGTAGTTATTCCGGCTTTAATGTAGTTAATTGGTTACTGTTGAAAGATAGATTTGACATTAGTTTTAAACTCAAGGTCTCTTCTGTTTAATTTGAGGTACGTTAGCTACGAAAGCTTGCTTTGATTTTACCGGAGAAAATGATTTGGCGCTGCATCATTTGTTATGTGTTTGTGGCTCTTACTCTCAAATCTTTATTGAGCCACATCAATTTTGCACATAGTCGTAGTCCAGATTTCCGTCTGGTTTGTGGAATAGATGGGTGCACTAAAGAGTACCGAGTCTACAACTCTTTTTGGTATCACATCAGACGAACACACTCACAATATCTAGACGGCGTGAGTAGCAGCAGATCACATCGGAGAGAGAGATCAGCACAACACGAGGCATCCGGTGAACCTAGAATAACGGACAGCAACAACTTGTGGACATATAGTGGACGAACGCTGGTGGCTCAGGAAACTCGGAACTCAAGTGACAGTCCGGATAATGAAAAGCCACTGGAAAATAGTGTGGATTTGCAAACCTCTCTTCTTGTTCCTGTGGAACATTTTGGTGATTTTGATGCTTTTGTCACTGGTGAAACAGTTTTCTCTGGCTTAAGGAGTAACACCGTTTTGCGGTCTCATCCGAACCTGGAAACACAGGATGTACTACTAAATGAAACTTCAGATTCGAATCCCACTCTACCTATTCCAAACAGGCCTTCAGATGACTCAAGTTCCTCATGCCTCCACCAAGAAACCCCGGTAAATTAATAACTTGGTTCATGTTGATTATGTCATAGCATAGTATACTATTTAACCTAATTATAATACATTCAAGTATATTATATTTTGCCGATTTTCTTCATGTTTAGAATGACGAATTATCAAGCGATGATGTGCTATCCAGACATGCCACTGCTATTGTGATGACTGCTAGAGAGAAACATCATCTCTCACAGGTTAGTATCAGTAAAAGAAAAATGCGTTGTAGTGCTTAACACAAAAGGTCTCATTCGTTAACATTAGCTAATGTATTAACTATCACGAACTAACAATTAACAATACAGTTTTTAGTTACAGTATTTATTCATCTTTGTTAATGCTCGTTAATAAGAATACAGCTATTCATTGTTTGTTCATGTTAGTTCATAGTGCATTAACTAATGTTTAAAAACTACAGAATTTTTTTATGTATTAGTAAATGTTAAAATAAACATTAAGTTTAATAAATGCTGTATAATTGTTCTTAATTTATGTTATCTGTAGTAGTTGAAACACATTCATTATTAACTTGAAACACTATTGACTTTTCTTTGAAAGAAAACCTCCTAATTTACTGCTTATTAATAATTAATATGTTTGTTGTTAACATTAGGTATTGGGTAGGATGAAGAATATAGAATAAGGTTATGCAGAATTAAGCATTAATATGTGGTTAATAATAATAATAAATTAATTAATAGTAATAATGATAATGAAATAAAGTGTTACCTCTAATGTTAACTAATAAAACCTTATTGTTAAGTGTTTTTTGTTGTAATCTGAAATCTAAAAGAACAGCATTTATTTAAAATAGAAATAATTTATAACAATGTACACTACCATTTAAAGTTTGGAGTCATTTATTTATTTTCTTTTTTAACAATTGATACTTTTATTAAGCAAGGTGGTGTTAAATTGATAAAAAAAAAGCAACAGTAAAGACATTGTTGGAATATATTTATATTTTGAATAATTTCTGTTATTTTACTATTTTTATTCATCAATGAATCCTGAAAATATTATTAAAGGTTTACATTATCACAAGATATTAAGCATTACAACTGTTTCCAACATTGATAATAACTGAGTATAAAATCAGCATATTTTCATGATTTCTGAAGATCATGTGACACTGAAGACTGGAGTAATGATGCTGAAAATACAGTTGCACATCACAGAAATAAATTACACTTTAACAGAGATTCACATAGAAAACAGATGTTTTAAATTGTAATATTTCACAATATAAATTTTTTTCTGTATTTTTGATCAAATAAATGCTGGCTTTGAGCATACGAGATGTCTATCAAAACCATATATTTTTTTAATATTTCCAAATTTTACCTCACAACCTCAAAAGTACACCTCTAAAATTAGTATTTGCTCCTATAAAACTTAGCAAAAACTTTGTTCCTAAGTCACATTAATGATCTATCAATGTTCTCATTCAGTGATGTTTGTAACGCTGTAACATGTATTTCCCTCCTAATTAATGTTTTGTTTTTATTTTTTTCAGAGTGGTGTGAATGATGTTGTGGCTGAGGTTCAGGAGTATCAAGCTCAGTTACTGAACAGCTTGAGGAGTCAGCTAGAAACAGTATTCAGCAGACATGCAGGAAGTGAACTTCAGCGAGAAGCTTTGGGACTCTTTGACTCCTTTAAAGATCCATTTGCTGCAGTTTCAACATCATATAGACAGGACAGTGTCATAAAAGAAAAATTCAATTTTGTGGAAGCAGAAGAGGTTTCAGTCGGATTAGCAGTATGTCGTCAGAAAAGAAAAAAACAAAGAGACCTCACAATAAAAAACAAATGTTTCCATTATATACCCCTGATAAAGAGTTTAGAACAATTAATGTCTCATCCAAGAATCTTTGCCATGATAAATGGTGGATCTCAGAAATGCAGCAGTGGATATTTTTATGACATCATAGATGGCGAAATAATGCTTTCACACCCTTTATTTTCTTCTAGACCCTCTGCTTTACAGATAATCCTTTATTCGGATGAAATCGAAATTTGCAATCCACTTGGGTCTCATGCTTCAAAGAATAAGTTGCTCATGTTTTACTACACTTTGGGAAACATTAATCCAAAGTACAGGTCAAAATTAGCTTCAATCCGCCTTCTTGCTATTGCAAAGCAAAGTGAACTCTCAGAATGTGGAGTTGATGCCATATTGGCAAGATTGCATGAGGACTTGGTAAAGCTATATAATGGCGTGAAGATTCATCTTCCATGTGGTGAACGTGAGATATATGGAGCAGTGGTGTCTGTATGTGGAGATACTTTAGCTCAACATGAGTTATGTGGATTTAAAGAGGGTGTGGGCTTTGCATACAGTAAATGCCGACATTGTGAATGTTCTTTTGAAGACATGCAAATGTTTTTTAATGATGAAAACTTTGAGCAAAGAACACTGGAAAGACATATTCGACAGTGTAGTGACATTGAGAAAGCCAGTACTGAATATCTCAGAAACAGCCTTAAAACTACATATGGAATAAACCGAAGGAGCAAAGTAATGGATTTTCCTGCCTTTAATTTAATCCATCAAACTCCTCAAGATATAATGCATGTAATTCTTGAGGGCATTGCTCCCTTGGAAATTAAGTGTATCCTGAAACAATTGGTTCTTTTGGGACAACTGGACCTTGATGCTTTCAATGCTGATATAATTGGATTCCCATACTCTCCACAAGATACTAGAGATAGGCCTAGCCCTATTGCGTACAGTACGTTAGCTTCCAATGACAACAAACTGAAGCAGTCATCAGGTCAAATGCTTGTTTTGCTCAAAATAGTGCCCTTTCTATTGGATGTGATTAAAGGTACTGCATATTTTTCCTTCATTCTTGAGCTTCTGGAGATTGTTCAAATTTTGTTTTCACCTGTTATTAGCCTTGAGACTACTGATAAGTTGAAAGTACTTATTGAACAGCATCTTAAACATTTTAAGGACCTTTTCTCAGAGAACAACATTACACCTAAACAGCATTACTTGATTCATGCTCCATCCCAGATTAAACTGTTGGGACCAATGCTCCGTCACATGTGCATGAGGTTCGAATCCAAACATTGTTTTTTTAAAAAATGGGTTTCAAAAGTAAATTTTAAAAATGTCTGTAAGTCCTTAATTAAGCACAACCAAATGTTTGAATGCTGTCAGAATGTAAACCATTCCAACCACCCGATTTTTTTCAGTGAATGTGTATTGGGACCAGTATCAGAAGTAAAAAACATGCCGTATTTAAAAGGAAAAGTAAGGGACTACTTTGGAGTTGATCAGATAAAACATGCAGTGTCTGTTAAGTGGATTACTTTAAATGGAAACAAATACATTAGTGAAAAAACATTAGTAGTGTGTATGGCAAATGGTAGTAGTCTACCGGAATTTGGACTTGTGAGGAACATATTTGTCATTAATTCATCTTTGTATTGTTTTGAATGTCAGATGTACAGTACAGTCTGTTTTGACAGAGACTACATGTCTTATAAAATTGAGGTTCCCAACCTGGCAGAGGCAACTGAACTAGTAAATGCAGACAACCTTATAGACTTCACACCGTATTACATTTTAAGTCACAGGGACATTACATACGTCCCTGTGAAATATTACCTCAGAGATGTGATTGAATTACATAAAGCCTCAAGTGTGTGAGAATTTATGGGTGTGTTCTAAATTGAATACGTTTTGAATTATTTTGGATGTCTAACAATTTCAAATAAAATAATTCTTTAATTTACCATTGGGATATTTTGGAATAATCTGCGTTCAATACAAGTTGAGTTCATCGACATTGTTTTGACAGCCCCAGGGTTAAATAAATCTGTGTTACTTTGTAAATGTGATTGTTCTGCATACAATGAAATATAGTAAATCAGATTTAAACCACTTTTTGACCAAGTGTTTTTGTTCACACAAGCAATTTGTCTTAATTGAATTTTCAAATACATGAACAGATAGAAAATATATATATATATTTGAACTTTCTTAATTTTCTTGAAAATAGAATTTTTAGGAGTGGTATTATTCTTAAAATTAGCACAACAATCTAATTGAAAATCCACCAAAACTCGCACTTTATAGCTGTCACTTGTTTCTGGTAAAATCTACCTCAAAATGAGTTAAAATTTACTTATCAAGACAGAATAAGACCAATTTTCTTAAATTAAGATTAATGAACTAGTATGCATTGTATTTTATAAGAATCTTGGTCTTTTATGGCAAAAAACAAGATGTATTTTCTAGAAATAAGATTGTTTTACTTTCTTAGATTTCTGTTTTTGCAGTGTAGATTAAAATTGAAGACAGAAGCAGCTGGTCACTGGTAATGCTGTCACTTAATATTCAAATCCAGTAGATCCACTTCAGATTTATTTCTCAACAGTTCATGTTCACGTGGCTGTTTTCGTTTATATTCGCCAAGCTATTATGTATTTTGAAATAATCTTGTCCATGATGTGTTCGTTCGTACGACGAAAGGCAGAATCCTGCAGCTCGAGAGATATATGTTATTCTGCCAGTCGCGCTTTCAAATAGTCTTTCACACTTAAACTGGTCACAAACACCTGCATTTAGCTTTTGTTGTGTTATAATGGGTGTATTGTTTGCATTTGTGGTAATATTTCATTTTAAAAAGCTCTTAAACAAGAATAAAGTCGTTTGTTTTGAGCACATGAAACTGTACGCGCTGATCGGAGGCAGTGATTTCAGATGGGCAGCCGCAAATATTTCATTTTCACACAAACAGTTCAAAAACATCTGAATTTATCTCTTGGCGTGTTCTAATTGGTGAATTGTGTGATATCGCTTTAATATTTTATTTTTAAAAGCTATACAACAAGAATAAACTCGTTTTTTTCTGGGCTCGTCATTCCACACGCCCATGCTCAGAGCGGTGATTCATCTCTCGTATTTCTCACGTATCACTGACCACACATCAATTATTAATGAGCCCTGACCCTGTAATAATCATATAAATTGGTTTAACTTGTCAGTGTGAATTAAATCTAAGTATTTATTTGTATTTTTAACCGATTTAAAAGTGAAACTAAAAGAGAGTCTCCTCCCATTTTTAATCCGGGAATTGCACCTGTAGGAACGCTATTTCTCTCAAACAATGGAAGTCTAAGCACATATACTCAAACAGAGGGACAGAGTGAGATGAGATGTCTGAAAGTTTTTTAATTTTCTGTTATCCATACAGTGTTGTAAAGTCATGAAACTATGCATATTTCCTTAGAATGACTTCTTTGACGTGTTTGGAAGCTGCAATTTAAAAATGCTATACAATTAATGATTCCCTTTTTACGGTCATTTCAAAAAATCACCACGGCAAAACCATTCAAGCTATCCAAAACCCATTCACAATTTAAGTTCCTCAATGTTTTTTCAACATGTAGACAAAGTTTGGTGTGTCAAGTGCACTTCTCCTCTTAGCACTATGAATTAATTCACAGCAGAATTTTCCCAAAAATCCATATTCAATTCAAAATAGCCAACTTCCTGTTGGTCGTAGCTGATGACTGTAAATTAGAAAGTTGTCCGTCTTGATAAGACCAATATATGTACTGAGTTTGGTGTCTGTAGCTAAAACTAACCCCCCCCCCCCACTTTTGACAAAAGGTGGCGCTATAGAGTGCCTCCTTCACACCCTTTTAAAAGCTTTTGCCATTGTCTAGCTGTCACTAATACTGATATGTGTTTCGAGTTTCGTGAAATTCTAAGTATGTTATATGCCTCAAAATCACCTGAAAAGTATTCCAGTTTGACATGTTGCCATGGCAACAATATTTTTAGATATCGATATCCGCCCAGCAGATTTATATAGGCTTTGTTTTAACATTATTCTGATGAAGTTTGAAGCAAATTGAGTAAAAATAAGATGCTGAATTCAAAGCATTTTGAAAATGACACACTTCCTGCTGCCAGTTGGTGGCGCTATAACTTTGACTCCTAATAGTCACATATATGCGATCGACATCATACAACGAATAATCTGATGAAGTTTGATTAAAATCAGGAAATGTATGTGGATGCTATTAGACATGTCCTGTTTCTCATTTCTCGCCATAATTTCAACACCTCGCCACGAGCAAACCGTTTGAGCTATCAAAAATCCCCTGGCAATTTTTCATCCCCAATGTCTTGAGATCATGTTGACCGAGTTTGGTGGCAATAGGCTAAAAAACCTATGACAAGTATTTCAAATTCCAGAGCATGAGCTTTTTACATAACTTTAAATAGCTGACTTCCTGTTGGGCGGAGCCTATGACATGCAATACGAAAGTTGTTTGTTACGATGAGATCTATATGTGTACTGAGTTTCATATGAATATGTGCAAGTATGTGTGAGCTATAAATCAACATTTCTGACTGTGATCCAGGGGGCGCCGTAGAGCCCCTGTGCCACGCCCGGGTGCCAGCCTCTGCAGGCTCCTAAAGGCCACAGATTCCAAAGTGTGTGCAAATTTTCAAGAGTTTTTGAGTATGTTAAGGACCCCAAAAGCCCCCACAACGTTGACGAAAAATATGAATACTAAACCCTAAATAGCCAACTTCCTGTTGGGCGGAGCCTATGACATGCAGTACGAAAGTTGTTTGGTTTGATGAGCTCTACATGTGTACCGAGTTTCATGTGTCTACCTGCAAGTATGTATGATATATGGCCCTCAGTATTCCAGGGGGCGCTGTAGAGCCCGTGTCCCACGCCCGTGTATCAGTCTCTGCCCGGCCCTAATGGCCGCAGGTTCCAATGTGTGTGCCAATTTTCAAGACTTTTTAAGCATGTTAAGGGCCCCAAAAGCCCCCGGGACGTTGGAAAATAATAATAATAATAATAATAATAATAATAATAATAATAAAAAATAATCCTAAGGAAAACAATAGGGCTCTCGCCCTCCAGGTTTGAGCCCTAATAATAATAATAATAAAAAATAATCCTAAGGAAAACAATAGGCCTCTCGCCCTTTGGGCTTGAGCCCTAATAATAATAATAATAATAATAATAATAATAATAATAATAACAAATAATCCTAAGGAAAACAATAGGGCTTTTGCCCTTTGGGCTTGAGCCCTAATAATAATAATAATAATAATAATAACAAATAATCCTAAGGAAAACAATAGGGCTCTCGCCCTCCAGGCTTGAGCCCTAATAATAATAATAATAATAACAAATAATCCTAAGTAAAACAATAGGGCTCTCACCCTCCAGGCTTGAGCCCTAATAATCCTAAGGAAAACAATAGGGCTCTCGCCCTCCAGGCTTGAGCCCTAATTAAAGCTGCAAGCAGCGATGAAAGGGCCCTCGCACTTGGGCTCACCACCACACGGTGCCCATAGGAGGAACAGTGAACGTTGGGAACAGTGAACGATGCTTATAAAATAGTAAATATTTGTGCCACATTTCCTTTAGTTGTGTTCAGGCCAGTACTCTTATAAAACATGTGATGTTTGGGTAAGATGGGGAATTGTATACATGAGTTACAACAACTTCCTTTTTTAAAGTATTAATAGAATCGTTTTGCACATACTAAGTGTTTAAAAAATGTTTGAAAATATTTCTAGCATGATTAGCACACAATGGCATATTTTACTGTGTTGCAAATAGTGCATAAAAGTGTTAAAAATGACACTTCCTGTTGCCAGCAGGTGGCGCTATGACTATAACCGAATATGGGCATGTTGACTTATTTATGACAGGACCCTTGTCAAATGTGTGAAGTTTGGGGCAGATCGGACATTGCTTGCCTGAGTTACAGCATCTTCCTTTTTCATTGCATTGGTAGCATATTTTAGCACTTAGCTAAGTGTTGCTAGCATGTTTTAGTATGCTTCTAGAAGGTTGCCAGCCTATTTAACACTTGTTGATGCTTTTTAATATGTTCCTAGGAGTCCATAAAAGTGTTAACCTTGTCACTTCACAGCAGGTGACGCTATGACTATAACTGAATTTGGCCATGGGTGTTTGTTCAGGACAGAACACCTATCACTCGTGTGAAGTTTGGGGAAGATCGGACATTGCTTGCCTTAGTTACAGCAACTTCCTTTTTCACTGCCTTAGTCGAATGCTTTAACACTTAGCTAAATGTTGCTAGCATGTATTAGCATGCTTATAAAATTTTGCCAGCCTATTTAACCCTTGTTGATGCATTTTATTATTTTGCAAGGAGTCCATAACATTGTTAAACATGCCACTTCCTGTTGCCAGCAGGTGGCTCTATGAATATAATCAAATATGGGCATGTTGATGTTTTCAGGACAGGACTCTTGTCAAACGTTTGAAGTTCGAGGCAGATCGGACATTGCTTGCATTAGTTACAGCAAATTCCTTTTTCACTGCATCACTAGCATGCTTTAGCATTTAGCTAAGTGTTGCTAGCAGGTATTGGTATGTTTCTAGCATGTTGCCAGCCTTTTTAACACTTGTTGACACTTTTTAATATGTTCCTAGGAGTCCATAACAATGTTAACCATGTAACTTCCTGTTACCAGCAGGTGGCGCTATGACTATTATTGAATTTGGTCATGGGTGTTTGTTCAAGACAGAACACCCATCAAACGTGTGAAGTTTGGGGACAGATTGGACATTGCTTGCCTGATTTACAGCAACTTCCTGATTCACTATAATAATATGATGCTTTAGCACTTAGCTAATTGTTGCTAGCATGTATCAGTAGGTTACCAGCATGTTGCCAGCTTATTTAACACTTTTTGGCACTTTTTAATATGTTCCTAGGAGTCCATAACTGTGTTAACCATGTCAATTCCTGTTACCAGCAGGTGGCGCTATGACTATAACTGCATTTGGTCATGGTTGTTTGTTCAGGACAGAACACCCATAACACGTGTGAAGCTTGGGATAGATCGGACATTGCTTGCCTGAGTTACAGCAACTTCCTTTTTCACTACATTAGTAGCATGCTTTATGACTTAGCTAAGTGTTGATAGCATGCATTAGTATGTATTTACTATGTTGCTAGCTTATTTAACACTTGTTTACACTTTTTAATATGTTCCTAGGAGTCTGTAACAGTGTTAACGATGTCACTTCCTGTTACCAGCAGGTGGCGCTATGACTATAAATCAATTTGGTCATGGGTGTTTGTTCAGGACAGAACACCTATCACACGTGTGAAGTTTGGGGAAGATCGGACATTGCTTGCCTGAGTTACAGCAACTTCCTTTTTCACTGCCTTAGTAGAATGCTTTAACACTTAGTTAAGTGTTGCTAGCATGTTTTATTATGTTTCTAGCATGTTGCCAGCCTATTTAACACTTTTTGACACTTTTTAATTTGTTCCTAGGAATCCATAACAGTGTTAACCTTGTCACTTCCTGTTACCAGCAGGTGGCGCTATGACTATAACTGAATTTGGTCATGGGTGTTTGGTCAGAACAGAACACCTATCAAACGTGTGAAGTTTAGGGAAAATCGGACATTGCTTGTCTGAGATACAGAAACTTCCTGTTTCACGGCAAACATCAAGTTTTGTCAGGCCGCCAGGGACACACCCCTTGATGAAAACTCAAATCCTTGGCAATTTAACATCACAAAGGTCGTATGATGACCCTCACCAAATTTTAAGATAATCCGATTAAAACTGTAGGAGGAGTTCGTCAAAGTACGAGGCATGGAAATGGCAAAAACTGCACAAAAATCATACAGGAAATTCAAAATAACTTACTTCCTGTTGGGTTTTGGATTTTGTACCAAGAGACATTTTTGTAGGTAATGGTGTGTTACATGTCTGTACCGATTTTCATGAATGTACTTGAAACACAGCTCGAGGCGCACTCCATTGAAATTTAACAGGTGGCGCTATCGAGCCATTTTGCCACACCCACTTCTGAAACCTATATCAGATGTACATTTTCGCCAGTCCTGATGCGTGTGCAAAGTTTCGTATATATATTTCGTATATATCTGGATATTGACATGTAGAAGTCCTCAGACCAGGACTCTTAACAAACATGTGAAGTCTGGGACAGATTGGACATCACATGATTAAGTTAGTGTAAAACAAGTAATTTCCTGTTGCCAGCAGGTGACACTATATTTATAATTGAATATTGACCTTTAGTTAAGCTCAGGCCAGGACTATTATAACACTTACTAAGTGTTGCTAGCATATTTGAGAAATATTTAGCATGTGTAGCACACAAAGGCATATTTTACTGTGTTGCTAATAGAGCATAGCAAGTGTAAAACACATTACTTCCTGTTGCCAGTAGGTGGCGCTATATGTATAACAAAATATGAATATGTAGATGTCTTCAGGTCAGGACTCTAAACAAACTTGTGAAGTTTGAGGCAGATCGGACATTGCTTGCCTGAGTTACAGCAACTTCATTCACTGCATTATTAGCATGCTTTAACACTGAGCTAAGTGTTAATCGCATGTTTTATAATGCTTCTAGAATTTTGTCTAGCCTATTTAACACTTGTTGATGCTTTTTATTATTTTGCAAGGAGTCCATAACAGTGTTAAACATGCCACGTTCTGTTGCCAGCAGGTGACGCTATGACTATAATCAAATACGGGCATGTTGATGTGTTCAGGACAGGACTCTTATCAAACTTGTTTAATTTGGGGCAGATTTGAAACTGCATGCCCGAATTACAGTAACATCCTGTTTCACTGCATTAATAGCATGCTTTAACACTTAGCTAAGTGCTGCTAGCATGTTTTAATATGTTTCTAGCATGTTGCAAGTGTATTAAGCACTTGCTGACACTTTTTAATATGTTGCCAGGAGTCCATAACAGTGTTAAACATGCCACTTCCTGTTTCCAGTAGGTGTCGTTATGACTACAACCGAATATGGGCATGTTGATGTGTTCAGGAAAGGACTCTTGTCAAACGTTTGAAGTTAGGGGCAGATCGGACATTGCTTGCCTCAGTTACAACAACTTCCTTTTTTACTGCATTAGTAGCATGCTTTAGCACTTAGCTAAGTGCTGCTAGCATGTATTTGCATGCTTATAAAATTTTGCCAACCTATTTTACCCTTGTTGATGCCTTCTATTATTTTGCAAGGATTCCATAACAGTGTTAAACATGCCACTTCCTGTTGCCAGTAGGTGGCACTATGAATATAATCAAATACGGGCATGTTGATGTGCTAAGGACAGGACTCTTGTCAAACTGAATTTGGTCATGAGTGTTTGTTCAGGACAGAACACCTATCACATGTGTGAAGTTTGGGGACAGATTGGACATTGCTTGCCTGAGTTACAGCAACTTCCTGTTTCACTGCATTAATATGATGCTTTAGCACTTAGCCAAGTGTTGCTAGCATGTATTAGTATGTTTCTAGCATGTTGCCAGTGATTTTAGCATGTGCTGACACTTTTTATTATGTTGCCAGGAGTCCATAACAGTGTTTCACGTGACACTTCCTGTTGCCAGCAGGTGGCGCTATGACTATAACCAAAACCGGGCATGTTGATGTGTTCAGGACAGAACTCTTGTCAAACTTGTGAAGTTTGGGGCAGATTGGACATTGCTAGCCTAAGTTACAGCAAGTTTCTTTAAATTTTCGCCAGTCCTGATGCGTGTGCAAAGTTTTGTGAGTTTTGGAGCATGTTTAGGCCGTCAAAAATGTGCTTCATTACGGAGAAGAAGAAGAAGAAGAAGAAGAAGAAGAAGAAGAAGAAGAAGAAGAAGAAGAATAAACGGAGCAATTCCAATAGGGTCCTCGCACTACAGTGCTCGGGCCCTAATAATAATAAACGGAGCAGTTCCAATAGGGTCCTCGCACTGCAGTGCTCGGGCCCTAATAATAATAATAATAAATGGAGAAATTCCAAGAGGGTCCTCGCACCATCGGTGCTCGGGCCCTAAATATAGCTGCAAGTAGCGATGAACGAGTGGCTTTAGTAAAAAAGGCGAACGGCGAGAAAATGCATTTAAAGTCGTAAATATAAGTGGAATATGTCAAAGTCATTTATATGTGCCAGTCTTCCTTTTGCAAGCAGTTGGCGCTGTCATTATAATGGAATATTTTCCTTCAGATGTGTTCAGGCCAAGACTCTTATCGTACATTTGACGTTTGGGGAAGATCGAACATTTTATGCCTGAGTTACAACAACTTCTCTTCCTATGGCGAGACATCAAATTTTGTCAAGGCGCCATGGACACGACCTTTAACAAAAACTCAAGATAGACTGACCACAAAAAAAGACATTAATGTCAAAAAATTTCTAGGAGTAGTTTGTCGCAGCGTAAAATATGACACTTCCTGTTGCCAATATACCTTGCACTATATATCTTTGTTGTTCTGTCCTTTTATCTGTTAAGGGTGATTTACAATGACAGGGCTGCTCACTGCATTTGTTTACTGTGTCTTACAAGCGGTTTTTAAAAGTAAAAATTACTTCCATTTCAGTCTCTTTCATTATAAGTGTTTATATAAATGTTAATTAACGCTTAGTTAAAATATTTTAATACATAATTAATAATAATTGTATTAATTACAGTTTTATTTTAAGATTAGTTTATGTATTGTGAAATAAACAATAATATTTTTAATGATAGGAATAACTAACATAAAAAAGATTAATAAATGATCTGAAAAATAGATTGTTCATTGTTATTTCATGTTAGTTAATGCATTAACTAATGTGAACCAAAGAGAGCTTATTATAAATTGTTGCAAAACACTTTTCATGATCTATAACCATTTTTAAAAATACTTTTATCGATCTATAAACATTTCTGAAATGATTTTATAAAACGATATTACCAGTAAAATTCTCTAATGCTCTATACACGTTTCTAAAACAATTATTTAAAAGTAATCCTATAGCTCCATCTGGTGGTGGCCATGATTGGTATTACACACTGCACGTTTGGTGTCACTATCTGAACCGGTCCGAATGAAGCATTCCTAAATGGAGCGCGAGGACAGGACAGACTGTGCATATGCCTATGCAAGGTCAGGTTCACACGCATCTGTAATGCATATATTTTTTCAGAGCCCATGTTAATGGATCAGAGCATTCACACTGCACACGTTAAAAGATGTGAACAGAAAAAGTTAGAAGTAGAAAGGTGTGAAAAGAATGAATATCTAGCGCATGAGCATAGAGAGAGTTGTGAGTGCACAGGATACAGTTTGAGCAGAGGGAATGCGTTTTAAGTACGCGCACGCTCTCCGAGCAAAAGCAGCATGTATCAGAGCATGCGTGTCTGGTTTTGTAACAAAGTAAAGGAAATGTGCATGCAAACGGAGAGATTCGTGCTCGCCTATTATTTTAATGTGTTTTTGCGTTACAATAACGCGCTCTCGCTGCTGCGTCTGCACCACATACACATACTGTATACACTCTGCAAACAGTGAACCTGTATAATGTATAACAAATCTATTTCAACACCTGAAGCATCGCAACAATGAGCTCTATGACCAATGCATGACAAGAAGACACTCCTGAATATGAGTTTTTCACTTCCAGCCTTCGAGGACAATTATATATATATATATATATATATATATATATATATATATATCACTCATAAATCATGGAAAACCAAATCTATAGTTTTTATAGATTTATGTGATTTGAAATTGGTAAAATGTGCTTGAAAAAAAAAATCAGAATACCAACGTGCCTTATTATTATGCACTCTGTGAAAAAGCATTTTTAACGATTTTATTGATCTATAAGCATTTGTAAAATATTTTTGCCTGCATTACAGCTTAGTCTTTATCTGTGAGCTGAACTGTTTTACTGTAACATCAGCAAGATTGTGTAAATTCAAATAAATGTCATGTCACAGAATGTCTGTCATAGGTCAGTATCAAATAAGTTTAAAATTATTATCAGAATAAAAAATATATACAAGTCAACGTGTATTTATTTTAAAAATCTTTTTTTATTTTGCAATTAACATAATTCTTAACCTAATTATATAAAATCATGTTGTCTGAGCCCTACAAATTGTATTAGGTTTTTTTTTTTTTGTCGTCCTGTTTACTGTTTTTTTTCTGGTGATTAAAGAGATGTTAACTCTCTCTCTCTCTCTCTCTCTCTCTCTCTCTCTCTCTCTCTGTCAGGCAGGCCCTCAAGCACACCACCCCTCCTCCTCCCCCTCCCTTCCCTCACAGAGAGAGAATGTCTCAGAGTGAGATCAGATGTCTGACAGTTTTTTAATTTTCTTTTAATCATACAGTGTTGTAAAGTCGTGAAACTATTCATATTTCCTCAGAATCACATGTTCTCTAAATGGAAAATGGTTTTGAAATGTTTGGAAGCTGCAATTTAAAAATGCAAGACAATTAATGTTTCCCTTTTTAATGTTATTTCAAAAAATCACCACGGCAAAACCATTCAAGCTATCCAAAATCCATTCGCAATTTAAGTTCCTCAATGTTTTTGCATCATGTAGACAAAGTTTGGTGTGTATAGTGTACTTCCCCTGTGAGGAGTATGCATTAATTCACACCGGAATTTTCCCAAAAATACATATTCAAATCAAAATAGCTGACTTCCTGTTGGTCGTAGCTTATGACTGTGAATTAGAAAGTTGTCCGCCTTGATAAGAACAATTTATGTACCAAGTCTGGTGTCTGTAGCTAAAACTAACCCCCCCACTTTTGACAAAAGGTGGCGCTATAGAGTGCCTCCTTCATGCCCTTTTATGAGGTTTTGCCATTGGCTATATATTATTAGTACTGATATGTGTTTTTGAGTTTCATGTAATTCTGAAAATGTTATCTGCCTCAAACTCACCAGAAAAGAATATTCAAGTTTAACACGTTGCCATGGCAACACTGTATTATATATCAATATCTCCACAACAGATTTACATTGGCCGTGTTTTGTCATTATTCTCATGAAGTTTGAAGAAAATTGGTTAAAAATAGGATGCTGAATTCAAAACATTTTGAAAATTACACACTTCCTGCTGCTAGTTGGTGGCGCTATAACTTTGACTCCTAATAGTTACATATATGCGAGCAGCATCATACAGTGAATGATCCGAAGAAGTTTGATGAAAGTCAGGAAATGTATGTGGATGTTATTAGACATTTCCTGTTTCTCATTTTTTTCCGTAATTTCAACGCCTCGCCACGGGCAAACCATTCGAGATATCAAAAATCCCCTGGCAATTTTGCATCCCCAATGTCTTGAGATCATGTTCACCGAGTTTCGAAGCAAATGGTTGAAAGTCCTCAGAGGAGTATTTCAAGTTTGATGAAATTATACAAAATGTATAAAAAAGTACAACAGTTATTGTTTTCCAATGTTTTTTATTTATTTAATTATTTTTTTTGGATTTACATTTCAAAAAATTTGCCTACTTCAATCATTCTAAACAGCTTGAATAAAACCCGTTAATATTTATTATAGACCACTGTAACTGTCTATAATCTAACAAACAAGTTTATTATGAAAATAAAAGTGTGTACACCAGATAAATTGGACGATAAAGAAATTGCTAACAATAGTATAATAGAGCATGTTTTAGGTTTTTAAGCTTTTAGATGCAGAAATGGACAAATCAAATGTAAAATTAAATGTACTTGATTTAATTAAATATAGATTAATTCTTGTTAGAGCAAAATAAATAAATAAATACGTACACGCATAAAAAAGCAGCCAAGACGAATGAGTTTCCTTTTTTTATATAGATTAAAATTGAAGACAGAAGCAGCTGGTAAATGCGGTCACTTTAATATTCAAATCCAGTAGATCCACTTCAGATTTATTTCTCAATGGTTTATGTTCATGTGGCGGTTTTCGTTTATATTCGCCAAGCTATTATGTATTTTGATATAATCTTGTCCGTGATGTGTTCGTTCGTACGACGAAAGGCAGAATCCTGCAGCTCGAGAGATACATGTTATTCTGCCAGTCGCGCTTTCAAATAGTCTTTCACACTTAAACGGGTCACAAACACCTGCATTTAGCTCTTGTTGTGTTATAATGGGTGTATTGTGTGCATTTGTCCTAATATTTTATTTTAAAAAGCTCTTAAACAAGAATAAATTCGTTAGTTTTGAGCTAGACACTGTACGCGCTGATAGGAGGCGGTGATTTTAGATAGGCAGCCGCAAATATTTCATTTTCACACAAACAGTTCAAAAACATCTGAATTTAGCTCTTGGTGTGTTCTAATTGGTGAATTGTGTCATATCGCTGTAAAATTTAATTTTGAATAGCTATAAAACAAGAATAAACTCGTTTTTTCTGAGCTCGTCATTCCACACGCTCTTGCTCAGAGCGGTGATTCATATCACGTATTTCTCACGTATCACTGACCACACATCAATTATTAATGAGCCCTGACCCGGTAATAATCAAACATGTTGGTTTAGCTTGTCAGTGTGAATTAAATCTAAGTATTTATTTGTATTTTTAACCGATTTAAAAGAGAAACTAATGGACAGTCTCCTCCCTTTTTAGTCCAGGCTTTGCACCTGTAGGGGCGCTATTTCTCTCAGACAATGGAAGTCTAAGCACACACACTCAAACAAAGGGACAGAGTGGGATGAGATGTCTGACAGTTTTTTACATTTCTGTTATCCATACAGTGTTGTAAAGTCGTGAAACTATGCATATTTCCTCAGAATGACTTTTACATCTGTATGAAAAAATTATTTGACTTGTTTGGAATTTAAAAATACAATACAATTAATGATTCCCTTTTTACGGTCATTTAAAAAAAACACCACGGCAAAACCATTCAAGCTATCCAAAATATCCATTCACAATTTAAGTTCCTCAATGTTTTTGCATCATGTAGACAAAGTTTGGTGTGTATAGTGTTACTCTCCTCTGAGCAGTATGCATTAATTCACAGCTAAACGTAAAAAAATTCACATTCAAATCAAAATAGCCGACTTCCTGTTGATCGTAGCTGATGACTGTGAATAAGAAAGTTGTCCGTCTTGATAAGAACAATTTATGTTCCGAGTTTGGTGTCTGTAGCTAAAACTAACCCCCCCACTTTTGACAAAAGGTGGTGCTATAGAGTGCCTCTTCCACGCCCTCTTATGAACTTTTGCCAATGTCTAGTTATCATTAATACTGATATGTGTTCTGAGTTTGATGAAATTCTAAGCATGTTATATGCCTCAAAATCATCTGAGAAATATTCCAGTTTGACATGTTGCCACGGCAACAATATTTTTAGATATCAATATCCCCCAAGCAGATTTATATTGGCTGTGTTTTAACATTATTGTGGTGAAGTTTGAAGCAAATCAAGTAAAAATAAGATGCTGAATTCAAAGCATTTTGAAAATGACACACTTCCTGCTGCCAGTTGGTGGCGCTATAAATAGATATCAAAAATCCCCTGGCAATTTTTCATCCCTAATGTCTTGAGATCATGTTGACCGAGTTTGGTGGCAATCGGGTAAAAAACCTATGACAAGTATATCAAATTCCAGAGCATGCGCTTTTTACATAACTCTAAATAGCTGACTTCCTGTTGGGCGGAGCCTATGACATGCAATACGAAAGTTGTTTGGCACAATGAGATCTATATGTGTACAGAGTTTCATATTAATACGTGCAAGTATGTGTGAGCTATACATCAAAATTTCTGACTGTGTTCCAGGGGGCACTGTAGAGCCCCTGTGGCACGCCCGGGTCCCAGCCTCTGCGACCTCCTAAAGCCCACAGATTCCAAGGTGTGTGCAAATTTTCAAGAGTTTTTGAGCATGTTAAGGACCCCAAAAGCCCCCAAAACTTGGACGACAAATATGAATACTAAACCCTAAATAGCCAACTTCCTGTTGGGTGGAGCCTATGATATGCAATACGAAAGTTGTTTGGATTGATGAGATTTATATGTGTCCCAAGTTTCATACGTCTACGAGCAAGTATGCATGATATATGGCCCTCCATATTCCAGGGGGCGCTGTAGAGCCCCTGTGCCATGCCCGTGTATCAGTCTCTGCCCAGCCCTAATGGCCGCAGGTTCCAATGTGTGTGCCAATTTTCAAGACTTTTTAAGCATGTTAAGGGCCCCAAAAGCCCCCGAGACTTTGGAAAATAATAATAATAATAATAATAAGAAGAATAATAATAAAAAATAATCCTAAGGCAAACAATAGGCCTCTCGCCCTTTGGGCTTGAGCCTTAATAATAATAATAATTAAAGCTGCAAGCAGCGATAAACGGGCCCTCGCAGAACGGTGAGAAATATGCATTTAAACTCATAAATATAAGTGGAATATATCAATGTTTATTCCATATATGTGCCAATCTTCCTGTTGCCAGCAGGTGGCGCTATCATTATAATGGAATATTGGCCTTCAGATGTGTTCAGGGCAGGACTCTTATCGAACATGTGAAGTTTGGGGAAGATATTATGCCTGAGTTACAACAACTTCTCTTGCTGTGGCGAGACATCAAATTTTGTCATGGCGTTATGGACACTCCCTTTAACAAAAACTGAAGATCTCCACAATTTAACATTGCACAGGCCTTTAGATTAGACTGACCAAAAAAAAAAAAAACATTAATGTCAAAAGATTTCTAGGAGTAGTTTGTCGCAGCGTAAAACATGTCACTTCCTGTTTCCAGCAGGTGGCGCTATGACTATAACTGAATATGGGCATGCAGATCTGCTAAGGGCAGAAGTCTTATCTAACATGTGAAGTTTGGGGCAGATTGGACATTTTATGTCTGAGTTACAGCAACTTCCTTTTTCATGGCGAAACATCGAAATTTGTCAGGCCGCCATGGACAAGCCCTTTAACGAAACGTCAAGATCTTCGCAATTTAAAATCGCAAAGGCTTTTAGATTTAACTGACCAAGTTTGGTGTTGATCTGAATAAATCTCTAGGAGGAGTTCGTTAAAGTACAACCCCTGAAAATGGTAAAAACAACGCCAATTTTGCAGAGAAAATTCTAAATAACTGACTTCCTGTTGGGATTCGGATTTCATACCAAGAGACTTTTTTGTAGGTATTGGTGTGTTACATGTGTGTACCGATTTTTGTACATGTACGTGAAACGGAGCTCGAGGCGCGCTATGTTGAAAGTGTATAGGTGGCGCTATCAAGCCATTTTGCCACACCCGATGGAATATTGGCCTACAGATGTGTTCAGGCCAGGACTCTTATCACACATGTGAAGTTTGGGGAAGATCGGACATTTTATGCCTGAGTTATAACATCTTTTATTCCCATGGCGAGACATCAAACTTCGTCACGGCGCCATGGACACACCTTTTAACGAAAACTCAAGATCTTCACAGCTTAACATCGCACAGGCCTTTGGATTAGACTGACAACAAAAAAGACATTGATGTCATAAAATTTCTAGGAGTAGTTAGTCGCAGTGTAAAATTTGTCACTTCCTGTTGCCAATAGGTGGCGCTATGACTATAGCTGAGTATGGGCATGTCAATCTGTTCAGGTTCGGAGTCTCATCAAACATGTGAAGTTTGGGGCAGATTGGACATTGTATGTCTGAGTTATAGCAACTTCATTTTTCATGGCGAATCATCGAAATTCGCCAGGCCGCCACGGACACGCTCTTCAACGAAAACTCAAGATCTTCGCAATTTAACATCGCAAAGGCCTTTAGATTAGGCATACCAAATTTGGTGTTGATTTGAAGAAATCTCTAGGAGGAGTTCGTTAAAATACAACACATGTAAAAAATGACCAAAATTACACAAAATTTGCTCATAATATGAAAAATTACCGACTTCCTGTTGGGTTTAGAATTTTGCTCCAAGAGTCTTTTTTGTAGGTATTGGTGTGTTACATATGTGTGCCAATTTCCGTGCATGTACGTGAAACATAGCTGGAAGGCTGTTGATTTTCTTAGTATAGGTGGCACTGTCGAGCCATTTTGCCACACCCTCTTCTGAATCCTATATCAGACGAAAATGTTCACCAGGTTTGACGCGTGTGCAAAGTTTCATGACTTTTTGAGCATGTTTAAGCCCTCAGAAATGCGATACATTCGGGAGAATAAGAAGAAGAAGAATAAACAAAGCAGATACAAGAGGGTCCTCGCACCTCGGTGCTCGGGCCCTAATAATAATAATAATAAACGGAGCAATTCCAAGAGGGTCCTCGCACCATCGGTGCTCGGGCCCTAATTAAAGCTGCAAGCAGCGATGAACGGGCCCTCGCACCCGGGCTCACAGGCAGCGAGTGGCTTTAGTAGAAAGGTGAACGGTGAGAAATATGTATTTAAAGTCATAAATAAAAGTGGAATATATCAAAGTCTATTTCATGTATGTGCCAATCTTCCTGTTGCCAGCAGGTGGCACTATCATTGTAATGGAATATTGGCCTTCAGATGTGTTTAGGCCAGGACTCTTATCAAACATGTGAAGTTTGGGGAAGATCGAACATTTTATGCCTGAGTTACAACAACTTCTCTTGCTGTAGCGAGATATCAAATTTTGTCATGGTGCCATGGACACGCCCTTTAACAAAAACTCAACATCTCCACAATTTAACATTGCACAGGCCTTTAGATTAGACTGACCACAAAAAATACATTAATGTCAAAAAATTTCTAGCAGTAGTTTGTCGCAGCGTAAAATAAGACACTTCCTGTTTCCAGCAGGTGGCGCTATGACTATAACTGAATATGGGCATGTAGATCTGTTAAGGGCAGACGTCTTATCTAACATGCGAAGTTTGGCGCAGATTGGACATTGTATGTCTGAGTTACAGCAACTTCCTTTTTCATGGCGAAACATCGAAATTTGTCAGGCCACCATGGAAATGCCCTTTAACGAAACCTCAAGATCTTCGCAATTTAACATCGCAAAGACCTTTAGATTTAACTGACCAAGTTTGGTGTTGATCTGAATAAATCTCTAGGAGGAGTTCATTAAAGTACAACCCCTGAAAATGGCAAAAACAACGCCAATTTTGCAGAGAAAATTCTAAATAACCGACTTCCTGTTGGGATTCGGATTTCGTACCAAGAGACTTTTTTGTAGGTATTGGTGTGTTACATGTGTGCACCAATTTTTCTACATGTACGTGAAACATAGCTCGAGGCGCACTCCGTTGAAAGTGTATAGGTGGCGCAATCGAGCCATTTTGCCACACCCGATGGAATATTGGCCTTCAGATCTTTTCAGGCCAGGACTTTTATCACACATGTGAAGTTTGGGGAAGATCGGACATTTTATGCCTGAGTTATAACATCTTTTATTCCCATGGCGAGACTTTGAATTTTGTCACGGCGCCATGGACACGCGCCTTAACGAAAACTCAAGATCTTCACAATTTAACATTGCACAGGCCTTTAGATTAGACTGACCATAAAAAAGACATTGATGTCAAAAAATTTCTAGGAGTAGTCTGTCGAAGTGTAAAATATGACACTTCCTGTTGCCTATAGGTGGCGCTATGACTATAACTGAATATGGATGAGTGGAGTGCGACGTGTCCTAGGGATGTACTGGTGTCCTGGTGGGCAACCCGGCGGAGTGTTGTTAGGAGCTTCTGCTGGAGGTAGGGTCTCTGCAGACCAGGTGATAGGGGCTACTATGACCTTGTCCGGGAGGATGGGTTCGGGGTTCTCAGATCTCTCTTCGGGTGAGTAACATCTGGACAGATCATCGGCCTTAACATTCTTTGCCCCAGGGCGGTAGGTGATGGAGAACTGGAAGCGGGTGAAGAATAGCACCCAGCGGGCTTGTCTGGGGTTGAGTCTCTTGGCTGCTCTAAGGTATTCCAGATTTTTATGGTCAGTGAGAACTTGAAAAGGATGTTTGGCTCCCTCCAGCCAATGTCTCCACTCCTCCAGGGCAAGCTTGATGGCAAGTAGCTCCCTGTTACCGATGTCGTAATTAACCTACGCCGGGTTGAGCTTCCTGGAGAAGAAGGCACATGGATGGAAGCGGTTGGGCGTCCCCCGCTGCTGAGACAGGACCGCACCCACTCCGGTGGTAGAGGCGTCCACCTCCACGACGAATGGCAGATCTGGGTTTGGATGCACGAGGAGTGGGGCGGTCATAAAGGCCAGCTTCAAGGCCTGGAAGGCTTCGGTGGCGGCAGGAGTCCATGACAGGGACTTGGGCTTCTGACGAAGGAGGTTGGTTAGAGGACTGGTGATAGTACTAAAATTCTGAATGAATCGTCTATAAAAGTTAGTGAAGCCAAGGAATCGCTGCAGTTCCTTTATGGAGGTAGGAATGGGCCAATCCCGGACGGCACTTACCTTCCCCTCGTCCATCCGGATGCCACTGCGGTCGATGGTATAACCAAGGAACTGCACGGAGGGTTGATGGAATGAACACTTCTCTGCTTTTAGGTAGAGCTGGAAGTCCCTCAGGCATTGCAAGACCTCCGCAACGTGGCATTGATGTTCAGCCTGGCTCTCGAGTATATCAAGATGTCATCGATATAGACTAGGACGAACTGATGGAGGAAATCCCGGAGCACCTCATGCATGAAGTCCTGGAATACGGAGGGGGCGTTTACTAGCCCATACGGCATAACACAATGCTCGTAGTGACCAGTAGGGGTGATGAAGGCGGTCTTCCACTCGTCCCCCTCACGTATCCGGATGAATCGCTCGAGGCCGATGGTATCCTCGTATGCAGCGAGATGCAACCGCACTCTGGGTTCCAGTCCTTGGCGATAGGTATTGAGAAGGGCCTGTTCGTTCCACCCACTAGAGGCCGCCAGAGTTCTGAACTGCAAGGCATAATCATTGACATACATATTCCCTTGTTTCAAATTTTATAGTCTCTCACCTATCGAGGAGTCCCAGGCAGGTTTGCCGAAAACTTCCCGGAAATATTCGATGAAGCTAGAATATGACTGGGTTACAGGGTTATTCTGGCTCCAGAGAGAATCTGCCCACTGTAATGCCTTGCCTTGCAACTGGGAGATAATGAAAGCTACCTTGGATCAGTCCCTTGGATATGAGAGCGGTTGCATCTCCAGGACCAGTGAACACTGAAGCCGGAAACCGCTGCATTCCTCCACTGAACCAGAGTAGGGCGCTGGCCGTGCCATGGGAGGTGAAGGAGGGATGACGGGATCAGCGGAAGTGCTCGTTGGTGGTGGTGATGCAGGTGCTGACATGAGTGTCCGACGGAGTGCATCCACTATTTCCTGGAAGGGGTCCGTGAGGCTCATGATTGTGTCTCTCGGTGCTGGTCTGGTCATCTGTTACGGATCACTCGGAGACAGAGGAGTAACAGATGGAGTTAGTATTTATTGTAGTGAGTAGGAAGTAGGAGTGAGGAGGAAGTGAGGAGTGGATGGGTGTTGGGATCCATGCCGGGAAGGTAGTGACCACACACACGCACCGTAGGGGCCTTGAGGATCTTGGAGGCAATCCTTTGGAGAGAAGATGGAAGACGAGTCTTCAGAGGTTATCCTTGGAGAGAAGGTAAAGAGGAGTTAGACCAAATAGTTAGCGCACAGGAATGATCTTGTCGCAAACGTGACCGGACAATGACTGGGTGCGTGGCTTTTATGGTGCTGTGGTGGATGTCTGGTGATGAGGATCAGGTGGTGATGGTTAGAACTCAGGTGAGGGTGTGCGCCGTGATTGTGTGGAGGTGGAACCTGGCGTGTTTGTGACAATCGGTGCTCGGGCCCTAATAAACGGAGCAATTCCAAGAGGGTCCTTGCACCATCGGTGCTCGGGCACTAATAAATGATAAACAAAGCAGATACAAGAGGGTCCTCGCACCTCGGTGCTCGGGCCCTAATTAAAGCTGCAAGCAGCGATGAACGGGCCCTCGCACCCAGGCTTACCGCCATCGTGTGGCTTTAGTAAACAGTTGAACGGTGAGAAATATGCATTTAAAGTCATAAATATAAGTTAAATATGTCAAAGTCATTTATATGTGCCAATTTTCCTGTTGCCAGCAGGTGGCGCTATCATTATAATGGAATATTGGCCTTCAGATGTGTTCAGGCCAGGATTCTTATCGAACATGTGAAATTTGGGGAAGATCAAACATTTTATTCCTGAGTTACACCAACTTCTCTTCCTATGGTGAGACATAAAATTGTGTCACACCGCCATGGACACGCCCTTTAACAAAAACTCAAGATCTCCAAAATTTAACATTGCAAAGGCCTTTAGACTAGACTGACCAGAAAATGTTTTTGATGTCATAAAATTTCTAGGAGTAATTCGTTACAGCGTAAAACATGACACTTCCTGTTGCCATTAGGTGGCGCTATGACTATAACTGAATATGGGCATGTAGATCTGTTAAGGGCAGAAGTCTTATCTAACATGCAAAGTTTGGGGCAGATTGGACATTGTATGTCTGAGTTACAGCAACTTCCTTTTTCATGGCGAAACATCAAAATTTGGCAAGCCGCCATGGACATGCCCTTTAACGAAACCTCAAGATCTTCGCAATTTAACATCACAAAGGACTTTAGATTACACTGACCAAGTTTGATGTTGATCTGAATAAATCTCGAGGAGGAGTTTGTTGAAGTACAACCCCTGAAAATGGTAAAAACAACACCAATGCAGAGAAAATTCTAAATAACTGACTTCCTGTTGAAATTCAAATTTCGTACCAAGAGACTTTTTCGTAGGTATTGGTGTGTTACATGTGTGTACTAATTTTTGTACATGAAACATAGCTCGAGGCGCTCTCCGTTGAAAGTGTATAGGTGGCGCTATTGAGCCATTTTGCCACACCCGGTAGAATATTGGCCTCCAGATGTGTTCAGGCCAGGACTCTTATCACACAGGTGAAGTTTGGGGAAGATCCGACATTTTATGCCTGAGTTATAACATCTTTTATTCCCGTGTCGAGACATCGAAGTTCGCCACGGCGCCATGGAAACACCTTTTAATGAAAACTCAAGATCTTCACAACTGAACATCGCACAGGCCTTTAGATTAGACTGACCACAAAAAAGTCATTGATGTCATAAAATTTCTAGGAGTAGTTCGTCGCAGTGTAAAATGTGTCACTTCCTGTTGCCAATAGGTGGCGCTATGACTATAACTGAATATGGGCATGTCAATCTGTTCAGGTTTGGAGTCTTATCTAACATTTGAAGTTTGGGGCAGATTGGAAATTGTGTGTCTGAGTTATAGCAACTTCATTTTTCATGGCGAATCATCGAAATTCACCAGGCCACCACGGACACGCCCTTCAAACGAAAACCCAAGCTCTTCGCAATTTAACATCGCAAAGGCCTTTGGATTAGGCATACCAAATTTGGTATTGATCTGAATAAACCTCTAGGAAAAGTTCGTTAAAATACAACGCATGGAAATGACAAAAATTACACAAAACTTGCTCATAAAATTAAAAATAACTGACTTCCTGTTGGGTTTAGAATTTTGCTCCAAGAGTCTTTTTTGTAGGTGTTACATGTGTCTGCCAATTTTCGTGCCTGACGTGAAACATAGCTCGAGTCGCACACCGCTGAAAGTCTATAGGTGGCGCTGTCGAGACATTTTGCCACACCCACTTCTGAAACCCATATCAGATGTAAATTTTCGCCAGTTCTGAGGTGTGTGCAAAGTTTCATGACTTTTCGAGCATATTTAGGCCATCAAAAATGCGATTCATTTTGGAAAAGCGGAATAATAATAATAATTAAAGCTGCAAGCAGCGATGAAAGGGCCCTCGCACTCGGGCTCAAAACCACCCGGTGCCCATAGGAGGAGCAGTTAACGTTGGGCCATATGCATATAAAATAGTAAATATTTGTGCCACATTTCCTGCTGCCAACAGGTGGCGCTATGATTATAACTGAATATCGACATGTAAATGTCTTCAGGCCAGAACTCTTACCAAACATGCAAAGTTTCTGGCAGATCAGACAAGTCATGTTTAAGTTAGTATAAAATAAGTAATTTCCTGTTGCCAGCAGGCGGCGCTATACTTATAATTGAATACTGGCCTTTAGTTGTGTTCAGGCCAGTACTCTTATAAAACATGTGATGTTTGGGTCAGATTGGGAATTGTATGCATGAGTTAAAAACACTTCCTGTTTTATAGTATTATTAGCATCATTTTGCACATACTAAGTGTTGCTAGCATGTTTGAAAATATTTATAGCATGATTAGCACACAATGGCATATTTTACTGTGTTACAAATAGTGCATAAAAGTGTTAAAACTGAAACTTCCTGTTGCCAGCAGGTGGCGCTATGACTATAACCAAATATGGGGATGTTGATTTGTTTAGGACAGGACCATTGTCAAATGTGTGAAGTTTGGGGCAGATCGGACATTGCTTGCTTGAGTCACAGCATCTTCCTTTTTCACTGCCTTGGTAGAATGCTTTAACACTTAGCTAAGTGTTGCTAGCATGTTTTATTATGTTTCTAGCATGTTGCCAGCCTATTTAACACTTTTTGGCACTTTTTAATTTGTCCCTAGGAGTCCATAACAGTGTTAACCTTGTCACTTCCTGTTACCAGCAGGTGGCGCTATGACTATAACTGAATTTGGTCATGGGTGTTTGTTCAGAACAGAACACCTATCACACGTGTGAAGATTGGGGAAGATCGGACATTGCTTGCCTGAGTTACAGCAACTTCCTTTTTCAATACATTAGTAGCATGCTTTAACACTTAGCTAAGTGTTGCTAGCATGTATTAGTATGTATCTAGTATGTTGCCTGCCTATTTAACACTTGTTAATGATTATTAATATGTTCCTAGGAGTCCATAACAGTGTTAACCTTGACACTTCCTGTTACCAGCAGGTGGCGCTATGACTATAACTGAATTTGGTCATGGGTGTTTGTTCAGAACAGAACACATATCACACGTGTAAAGTTTGGGGAAGATTGGACATTGCTTGCCTGAGTTACAGCAACTTCCTTTTTCACTACATTATTAGCATGCTTTAACACTTAGCTAAGTGATGCTACCATGTTTTAGTATGCTTCTAGAATGTTGCCAGCCTAATAAATACTTATTGTTGCTTTTTATTATTTTGTAAGGAGTCCATAACAGTATTAGACATACCACTTCCTGTTGCCATTAGGTGGCGCTATGACTAGAATCGAATACAGGCATATTTATGTGTTCAGGGCAGGACTCTCATCAAACTTGTTCAATTTGGGGCAGATTGGACACTGTATGCCTGAATTACAGTAACTTCCTGATTCACTGCAGTAATATGATGCTTTAGCATTTAGCCAAGTGTTGCTAACATGTTTAAGTATGTTTCTAGCATGCTACCAGTGTATTTATCACTTGCTGGCACTTTTTAATATGTTGCTAGGACTCCATAACATTGTTACACATGCTAGGAGTACATAAGAGTATTACACATGACACTTCATGTTGCCAGTAGATGGCACTATGACTATAACGGAGTACGGGCATGTTGATGTGTTCAGTACAGGACTCTTGTAAAATGTCTGAAGTTTAAGGCAGATCGGACGTTGCTAGCCTGAGTTACAGCAACTTCCTTATTCAATGCATTAGTTGCATTCTTTGACACTTAGCTAAATGTTGATAGCATGTTTTATTATGTTTCTAGAATTTTGCCAGCCTATTTAACTCTTTTTGACACGTTTTAATTTGTCCCTAGGAGTCCATAACAGTGTTAACATTGTAACTTCCTGTTACCAGCAGGTGGCGCTATGACTATAACTAAATTTGGTCATGGGTGTCTGTTTGGAACAAAACACCTATCACACGTGTGAAGTTTGGGGAAGATCGGACATTGCTTGCCTTAGTTACAGTAACTTCCTTTTTCACTGACTTAGTAGAATGCTTTAACACTTAGCTAAGTGTTGCTAGCATGTTTTATTATGTTTCTAGCATGTTGCCAGACTATTTAACACTTTTTGACACTTTTTAACAGTGTTAACATTTTCATTTCCTGTTACCACTAGGTGGCGCTATGACTATGACTGAATTTGTTCATGGGTGTTTGTTTGGAAAAGAACACCTATCACACAAGTGAAGTTTGGGGAAGATCGAATGTTGCTTGCCTGAGTTACAACAACTTCCTTTTTCACTGCCTTAGTAGAATGCTTTAACACTTAGCTAAGTGTTGCTAGCATGTTTTATGTTTCTAGCATGCCTATTTAACACTTTTTGACACTTTTTAATTTGTTCCTGGGAGTCCATAACAGTGTTAACCTTGTCACTTCCTGTTACCAGCAGGTGGCGCTATGATTATAACTGAAATTGGTCATGGGTGTTTGTTCAGAACAGAACACCTATCACACGTGTGAAGTTTGGGGAAGATCGGACATTGCTTGCCTTAGTTACAGTAACTTCCTTTTTCACTGACTTAGTAGAATGCTTTAATACTTAGCTAAGTGTTGCTAGCATGTTTTATTATGTTTCTAGCATTTTGCCAGCCTATTTAACACTTTTTGACACTTTTTAATTTGTTCCTAGGAGTCCATCACAGTGTTAACATTTTCATTTCCTGTTACCAGCAGGTGGTGCTATGACTATGACTGAATTTGGTCATGGGTGTTTGTTTGGAAAAGAACACCTATCACACAAGTGAAGTTTGGGGAAGATCGAATATTGCTTGCCTGAGTTACAACAACTTCCTTTTTCACTGCCTTAGTAGAATGCTTTAACACTTAGCTAAGTGTTGCTAGCATGTTTTATTATGTTTCTAGCATGCCTATTTAACACTTTTTGACACTTTTTAATTTGTTCCTGGGAGTCCATAACAGTGTTAACCTTGTCACTTCCTGTTACCAGCAGGTGGCGCTATGATTATTACTGAAATTGGTCATGGGTGTTTGTTCAGAACAGAACACCTATCACACGTGTGAAGTTTGGGGAAGATCGGACATTGCTTGCCTTAGTTACAGCAACTTCCTTTTTCACTACATTAGTAGCGTGCTTTACCACTTAGCTAAGTGTTGCTAGCATGTATTAGTATGTATCTAGTATGTTGCCAGCCTATTTAACACTTGTTGATGCTTTTTAATATGTTCCTAGGAGTCCATAACAGTGTTAACCTTGTCACTTCCTGTTACCAGCAGGTAGCGATATGACTATAACTGAATTTGGTCACGGGTGTTTGTTCAGGACAGAACACCTATCACATGTGTGAAGTTTGGGGAAGATCGGACATTGCATGCCAGAGTTACAGCAACTTCCTTTTTCACTGCCCTGGTAGAATGCTTTGACACTTAGCTAAGTGTTGCTAGCATGTTTTATTATGTTTCTAGCATGTTGCCAGCCTATGTAACACTTTTTAATTTGTTCCTAGGAGTCCATAACAGTGTTAACCTTGTCACTTTCTGTTACCAGCAGGTGGCGCTATGACTATAACTGAATTTGGTCATGGGTGTTTGTTCAGAACAGAACACCTATCACATGTGTGAAGATTGGGGAAGATCGGACATTGCTTGCCTATGTTACAGCAACTTCCTTTTTCAATACATTAGTAGCATGCTTTAACACTTAGCTAAGTGTTGCTAGCATGTATTAGTATGTATCTAGTATGTTGCCAGCCTATTTAACACTTGTTGATGCTTTTTAATATGTTCCTAGGAGTCCATAACAGTGTTAACCTTGTCACTTCCTGTTACCAGCAGGTGGCGCTATGACTATAACTGAATTTGTTCATGGGTGTTTGTTCAGGACAAAACACCTATCACATGTGTGAAGTTTGGGGAACATTGGACATTGCATGCCTGAGTAACAGCAACTTCCTGTTTCACGGCGAAACATCAAATTTTGTCAGGCCGCCAGGGACACACCCCTTGACAAAAACTCAAAACCTTCGCAATTTAACATCACAAAGGTCTTATGATGACCCTGACCAAATTTTAAGATAATCCGATTAAAACTGTAGGAGGAGTTCATCAAAGTACGAGGCATGGAAATGGAAAAAACTGCACAAAAATCATACAGGAAATTCAAAATAACTTACTTCCTGTTGGGTTTCGGATTTTGTACCAAGATACTTTTTTGTAGGTAATGGTGTGTTACATGTGTGTACCGATTTTCATGAATGTACGTGAAACACAGCTCGAGGCGCACTACGTTGAAATTTAACAGGTGGCGCTATCGAGCCATTTTGCCACACCCACTTCTGAAACCTATATCAGATGTAAATTTTCGCCAGTCCTGATGCGTGTGCAAAGTTTCGTGAGTTTTGGAGCATGTTTAGGCCCTCAAAAATGCGCTTCATTAAGGAGAAGAAGAAGAAAAAGAAGAAGAAGAATAAGAATTAAAGCTGCAAGCAGCGATGAACGGGCCCTCGCACCCGGGCTCATCGGCAGCGAGTGGCTTTAGTAAAGAGGTGAACGGTGAGAAATATGCATTTAAACTCATAAATATAAGTAGAATATATCAAAGTTTATTCCATGTATGTGCCAATCTTCCTGTTACCAGCAGGTGGCACTATCATTACAATGGAATATTGGCCTTAAGATGTGTTCAGGGCTGCACTCTTATCGAACATGTGAAGTTTGGGGAAGATCAAACATTTTATGCCTGAGTTACAACAACTTCTCTTGCTGTGGCGAGACATCAAATTTTGTCATTTTTGCCATGGACACGCTCTTTAACAAAAACTCAAGATTGCCACAATTTAACATTACACAGGCCTTTAGATTAGACTGACCACAAATATACATTAATGTCAAAAAATCTCTAGGAGTAGTTTGTCTCAGCGTAAAATATGTCACTTCCTGTTGCCAGCAGGTGGCGCTATGACTATAATTGAATATGGGCATGTAGATCTGTTAAGGGCAGAAGTCTTATCTAACATGTGAAGTTTGGGGCAGATTGGACATTGTATGTCTGAGTTACAGCAACTTCCTTTTTCATGGCGAAACATCGAAATTTGTCAGGCCGCCATGGACACTCCCTTTAACGAAATCTCAAGATCTTCCCAATTTAACTTCGCAAAGGCCTTTAGATTTAACTGACCAAGTTTGGTGTTGATTTGAATAAATCTCTAGGAGGAGTTCGTTAAAGTACAACCTCTGAAAATGCCAAAAACAACACCAATTTTGCAGAGAAAATTCTAAATAACTGACTTCCTGTTTGGATTCGGATTTCGTACCAAGAGACTTTTTCGTAGATATTGGTGTGTTACATGTGTGTACCGATTTTTGTACATGTACGTGAAACATAGCTTGAGGCGCACTCCGTTGAAAGTGTATATGCACTCAGTTGAAAGTGTATAGGTGGCGCTATCGAGCCATTTTGCCACACCCAATGGAATTTTGGCCTTCAGATCTGTTCAGGCCAGGACTCTTATCACACATGTGAAGTTTGGGCAAGATCGGACATTTTATGCCTGAGTTATAACATCTTTAATTCCCATGGCGACACATCGAACTTCGTCACGGCGCCATGGCCACGCCTTTTAACGAAAACTCAAGATATTCACAACTAAACATCACACAGGTCTTTAGATTAGACTGACCACAAAAATAACATTGATGTCATAAAATTTCTAGGAGTAGTTTGTCGCAGTGTAAAATATTCCACTTCCTGTTGCCAATAGGTGGCGCTATGACTATAACTGAATATGGGCATGTAAATATGTTCAGGTCAGGAGTCGTATTAAACATGTAAAGTTTTGGGCAGATTGGACATTGTATGTCTGAGTTATAGCAACTTCCTTTTTCACGGCGAAACATCGAAATTTGTCAGGCCGCCATGGACACGCCCTTTAACGAAACCTCAAGTCCTTCGTAATTTAACATCACAAAGGCCGTTAGATTAGGTATACCAACTTTGGTGTTGATCTGAATGAATCTCTAGGAGGAGTTCGTTAAAATACAACGCATGGAAATGACAAAAATGACACAAAATTTGCTCATAAAATTAAAAATAACCGACTTCCTGTTGGGTTTCGGATTTCGTACCAAGAGACTTTTTTGTAGGTATTGGTGTGTTACATGTGTGTACCGATTTTTGTACATGTACTGGAAACGGAGCTCGAGGCGCGCTCTGTTGAAAGTGTATAGGTGGCCCTATCGAGCCATTTTGCCACACCCGATGGAATATTGGCCTACAGATGTGTTCAGGCCAAGACTCTTATCACACATGTGAAGTTTGGGGAAGATCGGACATTTTATGCCTGAGTTATAACATCTTTTATTCCAATGGCGAGACATCGAAATTCGTCACGGTGCCATGGACACGCCCCTTAACGAAAACTCAAGATCTTCACAACTTAACATCGCACAGGCCTTTAGATTAGGCTGACCACAAAAAAGACATTGATGTCATAAAATTTCTAGGAGTAGTTAGTCGGAGTGTAAAATATGTCACTTCCTGTTGCCAATAGGTGGCGCTATGACTATAACTGAATATGGGCATGTCAATCTGTTCAGGTTCGGAGTCTCATCAAGCATGTGAAGTTTGGGGCAGATTGGACATTGTATGTCTGAGTTATAGCAACTTCATTTTTCATGGCGAATCATCGAAATTCGCCAGGCCGCCACGGACACGCCCTTTAACGAAAACTCAAAATCTTCGCAATTTAACATCGCAAAGGCCTTTAGATTAGGCATACCAACTTTGGTGTTGATCTGAATTAATCTCTAGGACGAGTTCGTTAAAATACAACGCATGGAAATGACAAAAATGACACAAAATTTGCTCAAAAAATTAAAAATAACCGACTTCCTGTTGGGTTTCGGATTTTGCTCCAAGAGACTTTTTTGTAGGTATTGGAGAGTTACATGTGTGTACCGATTTTCATACATGTACGTGAAACATAGCTCGAGGCGCACACCGTTGAACATGTATAGGTGGCGCTGTCGAGCCATTTTGCCACACCCACTTCTGAAACCCATATCAGATGTACATTTTCGCCGGTTCTGAGGTGTGTGCAAAGTTTCATGACTTTTTGAGTATGTTTAGGCCCTCAAAAATGCGATTCATCCTGGAGAATAATAATAATAATAATAATAATAATAATAATAATAATAATAATAATAATAATAATAATAATAATAATAATAATAAACGGAGCAATTCCAAGAGGGTCCTCACACCATCGGTGCTCGGGCCCTAATAATAATAATAATAATAATAATAATAATAAACGGAGCAATTCCAAGAGGGTCCTCACACCATCGGTGCTCGGGCCCTAATTAAAGCTGCAAGCAGCGATGAACGGGCCCTCGCACCCGGGCTCACCGGCAGCGAGTGGCTTTAGTAAATAGGTGAACGGTGAGAAATATGCATTTAAACTCATAAATATAAGTGGAATATATCAATGTTTATTCCATATATGTGCCAATCTTTCTGTTGCCAGCAGGTGGCACTATCATTATAATGGAATATTGGCCTTCAGATGTGTTCAGGCCAGGACTCTTATCGAACATGCGGAGTCTGGGGAAGATTGAACATTTTATGCCTGAGTTACAACAAGTTCTCTTGCTGTGGCGAGACATCAAATTTTGTCATGGCGCCATGGACACGCCCTTTAACAAAAACTGAAGATCTCCACAATTTAACATTGCACAGGCCTTTAGATTAGACTGACCACAAAAAAATACATTAATGTCAAAAGATTTCTAGGAGTAGTTTGTCGCAGCGTAAAACATGTCACTTCCTGTTGCCAGCAGGTGGCGCTAAGACTATAATTGAATATGGGCATGTAGTTCTGTTAAGGGCAGAAAGTCTTATCTAACATGTGAAGTTTGGGGCAGATTGGACATTGTATGTCTGAGTTACAGCAACTTCCTTTTTCATGGCGAAACATCGAAATTTGTCAGGCCGCCATGGACACTCCCTTTAACGAAATCTCAAGATCTTCCCAATTTAACTTCGCAAAGGCCTTTAGAATTAACTGACCAAGTTTGATGTTGATCTGAATAAATCTCTAGGAGGAGTTCATTAATGTACAACCCCTGAAAATGCAAAAAACAACACCAATTTTGCAGAGAACATTCTAAATAACTGACTTCCTGTTTGGATTCGGATTTCGTACCAAGAGACTTTTTCGTAGATATTGGTGTGTTACATGTGTGTCCCGATTTTTGTACATGTATGTGAAACATAGCTTGAGGCGCACTCTGTTGAAAGTGTATATGCACTCAGTTGAAAGTGTATAGGTGGCGCTATCGAGCCATTTTGCCACACCCAATGGATTATTGGCCTTCAGATCTGTTCAGGCCAGGACCCCTTATCACACATGTGAAGTTTGGGCAAGATCGGACATTTTATGCCTGAGTTATAACATCTTTTATTCCCATGGCGACACATAGAACTTCGTCACGGCGCCATGGACACGGCTTTTAACGAAAACTCAAGATCTTCACAACTAAACATGAAACAGGTCTTTAGATTAGACTGACCACAAAAATAACATTGATGTCATAAAATTTTTAGGAGTAGTTTGTCACAGTGTAAAATATTTCACTTCCTGTTGCCAATAGGTGGCGCTATGACTATAACTGAATATTGGCATGTAGATCTGTTCAGGTCAAGAGTCTTATCCAACATGTGACGTTTGGGGCAGATTGGACATTGTATGTCTGAGTTACAGCAACTTCCTTTTTCATGGCGAAACATCAAAATTTGTTAGGCCGCCACGGACACGCCCTTTAACGAAACCTCAAGTCCTTCGCAATTTAACATCTCAAATGGCTTTAGATTACACTGACCAAGTTTGGTGTTCATCTGAATAAATCTCTAGGAGGAGTTCGTTAAAGTACAACCCCTGAAAATGGCAAAAACAACACCAATTTTGCAGGGAAAATTCTAAATAACCGACTTCCTGTTGGGATTAGGATTTCGTACCAAGAGACTTTTTTGTAGGTATTGGTGTGTTACATGTGTGTACCTATTTTTGTACATGTACGTGAAACATAGCTCGAGGTGCACTTCGTTGAAAGTGTACAGGTGGCGCTATTGAGCCATTTTGCCACACCCGATGGAATATTGGCCTTCAGATCTGTTCAGGCCAGGACTTTTATCACACATGTGAAGTTTGGGGAAGATCGGACATTTTATGCCTGAGTTATAACATCTTTTATTCCAATGGCGAGACTTTGAATTTTGTCACGGCGCCATGGACACGCCCCTTAACGAAAACTCAAGATCTTCACAATTTAACATTGCACAGGCCTTTAGATTATACTGACCATAAAAAAGACATTGATGTCAAAAAATTTCTAGGAGTAGTCTGTCGAAGTGTAAAATATGTCACTTCCTGTTGCCTATAAGTGGCGCTATGACTATAACTGAATATGGGCATGTAAATATGTTCAGGTCAGGAGTCTTGTTAAACATGTGAAGTTTTGGGCACATTGGACATTGTATGTCTGAGTTATAGCAACTTCATTTTTCATGGCGAATCATCGAAATTCGCCAGGCCGCCACGGACACGCCCTTTAACGAAAACTCAAAATCTTCGCAATTTAACATCGCAAAGGCGTTTAGATTAGGCATACCAAATTTGGTGTTGATCTGAATAAGTTTCTAGAAGGAGTTCGTTAAAATACAACTCATGGAAATGGCAAAAATGACACAAAATTTGCTCATAAGATTAAAAATAACCGACTTCCTGTTGGGTTTAGAATTTTGCTCTAAGAGACTTTTTTGTAGGTATCGGAGAGTTACATGTGTGTACCGATTTTCATACATGTACGTGAAACATAGCTCGAGGCGCACACCGTTGAACATGTATAGGTGGCGCTGTCGAGCCATTTTGCCACACCCACTTCTGAAACCCATATCAGATGTACATTTTCGCCGGTTCTGAGGTGTGTGCAAAGTTTCATGACTTTTTGAGTATGTTTGGGCCCTCAAAAATGCGATTCATTCTGGAGAAGAAGAATAATAATAATAATTAAAGCTGCAAGCAGCGATGAACGGGCCCTCGCACCCGGGCTCACCGGCAGCGAGTGGCTTTAGTAAATAGGTGAACGGTGAGAAATATGCATTTAAACTCATAAATATAAGTGGAATATATCAAAGTTTATTCCATATATGTGCCAATCATTCTGTTGCCAGCAGGTGGCGCTATCATTATAATGGAATATTGGCCTTCAGATGTGTTCAGGGCTGCACTCTTATCGAACATGTGAAGTTTGGGGAAGATCAAACATTTTATGCCTGAGTTACAACAACTTCTCTTGCTGTGGCGAGACATCAAATTTTGTCATTTTTGCCATGGACACGCTCTTTAACAAAAACTCAAGATTGCCACAATTTAACATTACACAGGCCTTTAGATTAGACTGACCACAAAAATACATTAATGTCAAAAAATCTCTAGGAGTAGTTTGTCTCAGCGTAGAATATGTCACTTCCTGTTGCCAGCAGGTGGCACTATGACTATATTTGAATATGGGCATGTAGATCTGTTAAGGGCAGAAGTCTTATCTAACATGCGAAGTTTGGGGCAGATTGGACATTGTATGTCTGAGTTACAGCAACTTCCTTTTTCATGGCGAAACATCAAAATTTGTCAAGCCGCCATGGACACTCCCTTTAACGAAATCTCAAGATCTTCCCAATTTAACTTCGCAAAGGCCTTTAGATTTAACTGACCAAGTTTGATGTTGATCTGAATAAATCTCTAGGAGGAGTTCGTTAAAGTACAACCCATGAAAATGCCAAAAACAACACCAATTTTGCAGAGAACATTCTTAATAACTGACTTCCTGTTTGGATTCGGATTTCGTACCAAGAGACTTTTTCGTAGATATTGGTGTGTTACATGTGTGTACCGATTTGTGTACATGTACGTGAAACATAGCTTGAGGCGCACTCCATTGAAAGTGTATATGCACTCAGTTGAAAGTGTATAGGTGGCGCTATCGAGCCATTTTGCCACACCCAATGGAATATTGGCCTTCAAATCTGTTCAGGCCAGGACCCTTATCACACATGTGAAGTTTGGGCAAGATCGGACATTTTATGTCTGAGTTATAACATCTTTTATTCCCATGGCGACACATCAAACTTCGTCACGGCGCCATGGACACGCCTTTTAACGAAAACTCAAGATCTTCACAACTAAACATCACACAGGTCTTTAGATTAGACTGACCACAAAAATAACATTGATGTCATAAAATTTCTAGGAGTAGTTTGTCGCAGTGTAAAATATTTCACTTCCTGATGCCAATAGGTGGCGCTATGACTATAACTGAATATTGGCATTAAGATCTGTTCAGGTCAAAAATCTTATCCAACATGTGAAGTTTGGGGCAGATTGGACATTGTATGTCTGAGTTACAGCAACTTCCTTTTTCATGGCGAAACATCGAAATTTGTCAGGCCACCATGGACACGCCCTTTAACAAAACCTCAAGTCCTTCACAATTTAACATCGCAAATGGCTTTAGATTACACTGACCAAGTTTGGTGTTCATCTGAATAAATCTCTAGGAGGAGTTCGTTAAAGTACAACCCCTGAAAATGGCAAAAACAACACCAATTTTGCAGGGAAAATTCAAAATAACCGACTTCCTGTTGGGATTAGGATTTCGTACCAAGAGACATTTTTGTAGGTATTGGTGTGTTACATGTGTGTACCAATTTTTGTACATGTACGTGAAACATAGCTCGAGGTGCACTCCGTTGAAAGTGTATAGGTGGCGCTATCGAGCAATTTTGCCACACCCGATGGAATATTGGCCTTCAGATCTGTTCAGGCCAGGACTTTTATCACACATGTGAAGTTTGGGGAAGATCGGACATTTTATGCCTGAGTTATAACATCTTTTATTCCCATGGCGAGACTTTGAATTTTGTCACGGCGCCATGGACACGCCCCTTAACGAAAACTCAAGATCTTCACAATTTAACATTGCACAGGCCTTTAGATTATACTGACCATAAAAAAGACATTGATGTCAAAAAATTTCTAGGAGTAGTCTGTCGAAGTGTAAAATATGTCACTTCCTGTTGCCTATAGGTGGCGCTATGACTATAACTGAATATGGGCATGTAAATATGTTCAGGTCAGGAGTCTTATTAAACATGTGAAGTTTTGGGCACATTGGACATTGTATGTCTGAGTTATAGCAACTTCATTTTTCATGGCGAATCATCGAAATTCGCCAGGCCGCCACAGACACGCCCTTTAACGAAAACTCAAAATCTTCGCAATTTAACATCGCAAAGGTCTTTAGATTAGGCATACCAAATTTGGTGTTGATCTGAATAAGTTTCTAGGAGGAGTTCGTTAAAATACAACTCATGGAAATGGCAAAAATGACACAAAATTTGCTCATAATATTAAAAATAACTGACTTCCTGTTAGGTTTAGAATTTTGCTCTAAGAGACTTTTTTGTAGGTATTGGAGAGTTACATGTGTGTACCGATTTTCATACATGTATGTGAAACATAGCTCGAGGTGCACACCGTTAAACATGTATAGGTTGCGCTGTCGAGCCATTTTGCCACACCCACTTCTGAAACCCATTTCAGATGTACATTTTCGCCGGTTCTGAGGTGTGTGCAAAGTTTCATGACTTTTTGAGTATGTTTAGGCCCTCAAAAATGCGATTCATCCTGGAGAAGAATAATAATAATAATAATAATAATAATAATAATAATAATAATAATAAACGGAGCAATTCCAAGAGGGTCCTCACACCATCGGTGCTCGGGCCCTAATAATAATAATAATAAAAGGAGCAATTCCAAGAGGGTCCTCACACCATCGATGCTCGGGCCCTAATTAAAGCTGCAAGCAGCGATGAACGGGCCCTCACACCCGGGCTCACCGGCAGCGAGTGGCTTTAGTAAATAGGTGAACGGTGAGAAATATGCATTTAAACTTATAAATTTAAGTAGAATATATCAATGTTCATTCCATATATGTTCCAATCTTCCTGTTGCCAGCAGGTGGCGCTATCAGTATAATGGAATATTGGCCTTCAGATGTGTTCAGGGCTGCACTCTTATCGAACATGTGAAGTTTGGGGAAGATCAAACATTTTATGCCTGAGTTACAACAACTTCTCTTGCTGTGGCGAGACATCAAATTTTGTCATTTTTGCCTTGGACATGCTCTTTAACAAAAACTCAAGATGGCCACAATTTAACATTACACAGGCCTTTAGATTAGACTGACCACAAAAATACATTAATGTCAAAAAATCTCTAGGATTAGTTTGTCTCAGCGTAAAATATGTCACTTCCTGTTGCCAGCAGGTGGCGCTATGACTATAATTGAATATGGGCATGTAGATCTGTTAAGGGCAGAAGTCTTATCTAACATGCAAAGTTTGGGGCAGATTGGACATTGTATGTCTGAGTTACAGCAACTTCCTTTTTCATGGCGAAACATCGAAATTTGGCAGGCCGCCATGGACACTCCCTTTAACGAAATCTCAAGATCTTCCCAAGTTAACATCGCAAAGGCCTTTAGATTTAACTGACCAAGTTTGATGCTGATCTGAATAAATCTCTAGGATGAGTTCGTTAAAGTACAACCCCTGAAAATGCCAAAAACAACACCAATTTTGCAGAGAACATTCTAAATAACTGACTTCCTGTTTGGATTCGGATTTCGTACCAAGAGACTTTTTCGTAGATATTGGTGTGTTACATGTGTGTACCGATTTTTGTACATGTACGTGAAACATAGCTTGAGGCACACACCATTGAAAGTGTATATGCACTCAGTTGAAAGTGTATAGGTGGCGCTATCGAGCCATTTTGCCACACCCAATGGAATATTGGCCTTCAGATCTGTTCAGGCCAGGACCCTTATCACACATGTGAAGTTTGTGCAAGATCGGACATTTTATGCCTGAGTTATAACATCTTTTATTCCCATGGCGACACATCAAACTTCGTCACGGCGCCATGGACAAGCCTTTTAACGAAAACTCAAGATCTTCACAACTTAACATCGCACAGGCCTTTAGATTAGACTGACCACAAAAAAGACATTGATGTCATAAAATTTCTAGGAGTAGTTAGTCGCAGTGTAAAATATGTCACTTCCTGTTGCCAATAGGTGGCGCTATGACTATAACTGAATATGGGCATGTCAATCTGTTCAGGTTCGGAGTCTCATCAAACATGTGAAGTTTGGAGCAGATTGGACATTGTATGTCTGAGTTATAGCAACTTCATTTTTCATGGCGAATCATCGAAATTCGCCAGGCCGCCACGGACACGCCCTTTAACGAAAACTCAAAATCTTCGCAATTTAACATCGCAAAGGCCTTTAGATTTAACTCACCAAGTTTGGTGTTGATCTGAGTAAATCTCTAGGAGGAGTTCGTTAAAGTACAACCCCTGAAAATGGCAAAAACAATGCCAATTTTGCAGAGAAAATTCTAAATAACCAACTTCCTGTTTGGATTCGGATTTCGTACCAAGAGACTTTTTTGTAGGTATTGGTGTGTTACATGTGTGTACCGATTTTTGTACATGTACGTGAAACGGAGCTCGAGGCGCACTATGTTGAAAGTGTATAGGTGGCGCTATTAAGCCATTTTGCCACACCCGATGGAATATTGGCCTACAGATGTGTTCAGGCCAGGACTCTTATCACACATGTGAAGTTTGGGGAAGATCGGACATTTTATGCCTGAGATATAACATCTTTTATTCCCATGGCGAGACATCGAACTTCGTCACGGTGCCATGGACACGCCTTTTAACAAAAACTCAAGATCTTCACAACTTAACATCGCACAGGCCTTTAGATTAGACTGACCACAAAAAGACATTGATGTCATAAAATTTCTAGGAGTAGCTAGTCGCAGTGTAAAATATGTCACTTCCTGTTGCCAATAGGTGGCGCTATGACTATAACTGAATATGGGCATGTCAATCTGTTCAGGTTCGGAGTCTCATCAAACATGTGAAGTTTGGGGCAGATTGGACATTGTATGTCTGAGTTATAGCAACTTCATTTTTCATGGCGAATCATCGAAATTCGCCAGGCCGCCACGGACACGCCCTTTAACGAAAACTCAAAATCTTCGCAATTTAACATCGCAAAGGCCTTTAGATTAGGCATACCAACTTTGGTGTTGATCTGAATTAATCCCTAGGACGAGTTCGTTAAAATACAACGCATGGAAATGACAAAAATGACACAAAATTTGCTCATAAAATTAAAAATAACCGACTTCCTGTTGGGTTTCGGATTTTGCTCCAAGAGACTTTTTTGTAGGTATTGGAGAGATACATGTGTATACCAATTTTCATACATGTACGTGAAACGTAGCTCGAGGCGCACACCGTTGAACGTGTATAGGTGGTGCTGTCGAGCCATTTTGCCACACCCACTTCTGAAACCCATATCAGACGTAAATTTTCGCCAGTTCTGAGGTGTGTGCAAAGTTTCATGACTTTTCGAGCATGTTTAGGCTCTCAAAAATGCGATTCATCTTAGAGAATAATAATAATAATAATAATAATAATAATAATAATAATAATAATAATAATAATAATAATAATAATAATAATAATAATAAACGGAGCAATTCCAAGAGGGTCCTCACACCATCGGTGCTCGGGCCCTAATAATAATAATAATAATAATAATAATAATAATAATAATAATAATAATAATAATAATAATAATAAACGGAGCAATTCCAAGAGGGTTCTCACACCATCGGTGCTCGGGCCCTAATAATAACTAAATCTGCAAGCAGCGATGAAAGGGCCCTCGCACTCGGGCTCACCACCACCCGGTGCCCATAGGAGGAACAGTGAACGTTGGGCCATATGCTTATAAAATAGTAAATATTTGTGCCACATTTCCTGCTGCCAACAGGTGGCGCTATGACTATAACAGAATATTGACATGTAAATTTCTTCAGGCCAGGACTCTTACCAAGCATGCAAAGTTTCAAGTCATGTTTAAGTTAGTATAAAATAATTAATTTCCTGTTGCCAGCAGGCGGCGCTATACTTAGAATTGAATATTGGCCTTTAGTTGTGTTCAGGCCAGTACTCTTATAAAACATGTGATGTTTGGGTAAGATGGGGAATTGTATGCATGAGTTACAACAACTTCCTGTTTTATAGTATTAATAGCATCGTTTTGCACATACTAAGTGTTACTAGAATGTTTGAAAATATTTCTAGCATGATTAGCACACAAAGGCATATTTTACTGTGTTGCAAATAGTGCATAAAAGTGTTAAAAATGACACTTCCTGTTGCCAGCAGGTGGCACTATGACTATAACCGAATATGGGCATGTTGATTTATTTATGACAGGACCCTTGTCAAACGTGTGAAGTTTGGGGCAGATCGGACATTGCTTGCCTGAGTTACAGCATCTTCCTTTTTCACTGCATTAGTAGCATGCTTTAGCACTTAGCTAAGTGTTGCTAGCATGTTTTAGTATGCTTCTAGAAGGTTGCCAGCCTATTTAACACTTGTTGATGCTTTTTAATATGTTCCTAGGAGTCCATAACAGTGTTAACCTTGTCACTTCCTGTTACCAGCAGGTGGCGCTATGACTATAACTGAATTTGGCCATGAGTGTTTTTTCAGGACAGGACACCTATCACTCGTGTGAAGTTTGGGGAAGATCGGACATTGCTTGCCTTACTTACAGCAACTTCCTTTTTCACTGCCTTAGTAGAATGCTTTAACACTTAGCTAAATGTTACTAGCATGTATTAGCATGCTTATAAAATTTTGCCAGCCTATTTAACCCTTGTTGATGCCTTTTATTATTTTGCAAGGAGTCCATAACAGTGTTAAACATGCCACTTCCTGTTGCCAGCAGGTGGCACTATGAATTTAATCAAATATGGGCATGTTGATGTTTTCAGGACAGGACTCTTGTCAAACGTTTGAAGTTCGAGGCAGATCGGACATTGCTTGCATTAGTTACAGCAAATTCCTTTTTCACTGCATCACTAGCATGCTTTAACATTTAGCTAAGTGTTGTTAGCATGTATTAATAGGTTACTAGCATGTTGCCAGCTTATTTAACACTTGTTGGCACTTTTTAATATATTCCTAGGAGTCCATAATTGTGTTAACCATGTCACTTCCTGTTACCAGCAGGTGCCGCTATGACTATAACTGCATTTGGTCATGGGTGTTTGTTCAGGAAAGAACACCCATAACACGTGTGAAGTTTTGGGCAGATCAGACATTGCTTGTCTGAGTTATAGCAACTTCCTGTTTCACTGCATTAGTAGCATACTTTAGCACATAGCTAAATGTTGCTAGCATGTATTAGCATGCTTATAAAATTTTGCCAGCCTATTTAACCCTTGTTGATGCCTTTTATTATTTTGCAAGGAGTCCATAACAGTGTTAAACATGCCACTTCCTGTTGCCAGCAGGTGGCACTATGAATATAATCAAATATGGGCATGTTGATGTGTTCAAGACAGGACTCTTGTCAAACGTTTGAAGTTTGAGGCAGATCGGACATTGCTTACATTAGTTACAGCAAATTCCTTTTTCACTGCATCACTAGCATGCTTTAGCATTTAGCTAAGTGTTGCTAGCATTTATTGGTATGTTCCTAGCATGTTGCCTGTCTTTTTTAACACTTGTTGACACTTTTAAATATGTTCCAAGGAGTCCATAACAATGTTAACCATGTAACTTCCTGTTACCAGCAGGTGGCGCTATGACTATTACTGAATTTGGTCATGGGTGTTTGTTCAGGACAGAACACCCATCACACGTGTGAAGTTTGGGGACAGATTGGACATTGCTTGCCTGATATACAGCAACTTCCTGTTTCACTGCAATAATATGATGCTTTAGCACTTAGCTAATTGTTGCTAGCATGTATTAGTAGGTTACTAGCATGTTGCCAGCTTATTTAACACTTGTTGGCACTTTTTAATATGTTCCTAGGAGTCCATAACTGTGTTAACTAGTGATGCACCGAAATGAAAATTCTGCGCCGAAACCGAAAATTTAGGATGCACTTGGCCGAAGGCCGAAAACCGAAACTGAAGCCGAAAATGGCTTCTTTTAAAAACGTATATATATATATATATTGCTTGGATTTAATGGATCTGAATTGAAAAATCACAATATAATAATCAAACTTTTATTAACAGTTACATAACAAAACATAAAATATTTTTAACAATAAATATAAATAATAATTATTCTTCAAGTTTTATGTTCCATTAAAAATTGTGCAAAAAAATCCACAATTTTGGAGATTTTTGCAGGACAAATGCTACATATTGCAACTTTGGTGTCCTCTCGTATAGGGCTGTCACTTTTGTGAAAAAAAAATCCTGTTCGATTTTTGAGACATAGGCAAAGTGTTCATTGAATCGTTAGTAAATTGCCTATATTTGGCGTTGATCCGTTTTTCAACGCCAAATATAGGCAAATCCACCGACAACTAAACAGGCATTAGGGCGAACGTAAAGAGGGCGCTTGAGACGCGCACAAGTCAGCAATGTGGACTGCCATAACATCAATGAAAAACATTACTTAAGGCTACATTGATATTATGCACTAATAGGCTGTGTGTGTGTGTGTGTGTCAGAACCTGCAGTTGCTCTGTGACGCGCGTTCGCTGCGAGCGTATAGTGGCGAGCTGGACGCGCTCCGAGAGAAGGCTGTTAAAATTGATTCCCTATTTTCGTTTTCGAAACTTGTGTTGGTTGGTCCGATCGATTGTGCAGCTTTTGTGACAAGCCTTTTTTGATTGTGACAGCCCTTTGACATGCTTAATCTTTGATAGGCAGACGCGTGATAACAGCTCTACCGTGAGTGAAACCTAAGCGCTTGCGCACGGATGGGAAGGGCGGGTGACATTCATTTTCGGTTTACGTTTTCGGCTGTTTTTTTTATTTCGGCCCGAAACCGATAATGCCATTTCGGCCGAAAATTTCCGGCGGCCGAAATTTCGGTGCACCCCTAGTGTTAACCATGTCATTTCCTGTTACCAGCAGGTGGCGCTATGACTATAACTGCATTTGGTCTTGGGTGTTTGTTCAGGACAGAACACCCATAACACGTGTGAAGTTTGGGGCAGATCGGACATTGCTTGCCTGAGTTACAGCAACTTCCTGTTTCACTGCAAAAGTAGCATGCTTTAGCACATAGCTAAATGTTGCTAGCATGTATTAGCATGCTTATAAAATTTTGCCTGCCTATTTAACCCTTGTTGATGCCTTTTATTATTTTGCAAGGAGTCCATAACTGTGTTAACCATGTCACTTCCTGTTACCAGCAGGTGGCGCTATGACTATAACTGAATTTGGTCATGGGTGTTTGTTCAGGACAGAACACCCATCACACGTGTGAAGTTTGGGGCAGATCGGACATTGCTTGCCTGAGTTACAGCAACTTCCTGTTTCACGGCGAAACATCAAACTTTGTCAGGCCGCCAGGGACACACCCCTTGACGAAAACTCAAAAGCTTCGCAATTTAACGTCACAAAGGTCTTATGAGGACCCTCACCAAATTTGAAGATAATCCGATTAAAACTGTAGGACGAGTTCGTCAAAGTACGAGGCATGGAAACGGCAAAAACTGCACAAAAATCAGGAAATTCAAAATAACTTACTTCCTGTTGGGTTTTGGATTTTGTACCAAGAGACTTTTTTGTAGGTATTGGTGTGTTACACGTGCGTACCGATTTTCATGCATGTACGTGAAACGTAGCTCGAGGGACAATCCGTTGAAATTTACCAGGTTGCGCTATCGAGCCATTTTGCCACACCCACTTCTGAAACCTATATCAGATGTAAATTTTCGCCGGTCCTGATGCTTGTGCAAAGTTTTGTGAGTTTTGGAGCATGTTTAGGCCCTCAAACATGCGCTTCATTACGGAAGAAGAAGAAGAAGAATAAACGGAGCAATTCCAATAGGGTCCTCGCACTGCAGTGCTCGGGCCCTAATAATAATAATAATAAACGGAGCAATTCCAATAGGGTCCTCGCACTGCAGTGGTCGGGCCCTAATAAAAGCTGCAAGCAGCGATGAACGGGCCCTCGCACCCGGGCTCACCGGCAGCGAGTGGCTTTAGTAAATAGGTGAACAGTGAGAAATATGCATTTAAACTTATAAATATAAGTAGAATATATCAATGTTTATTCCATATATGCGCCAATCTTCCTGTTGCCAGCAGGTGGCACTATCATTATAATGGAATATTGGCCTTCAGATGTGTTCAGGGCAGGACTCTTATCGAACATGTGAAGTTTGGGGTAGATTGGACATTTTATGCCTGAGTTACAACAACTTCTCTTGCTGTGGCGAGACATCAAATTTTGTCATAGCGTTATGGACACGCCCTTTAACAAAAACTCAAGATCTCCACAATTTAACATTGCACAGGCCTTTAGATTAGACTGACCACAAAAAATACATTAATGTCAAAAGTTTTCTAGGAGTAGTTTGTCGCAGCGTAAAACATGTCACTTCCTGTTGCCAGCAGGTGGCGCTATGACTATAACTTGTAGGGGAATTTGCAGTTAAAACCCAAGGACCAGATATGTCGCAATGAAGACGAGGAGTCAGAGATGAGTTCAATTAATAATAATAATTTTACTTGAAGAAAATAGTTTGCAATTTCATCAGCAGAAGTCAGCTTCAATACTCTCGACGGAGTTCGTAGGCCGCCCCCCGTACAACTCAAAATCAACCACAGTTATACCCTGACAGAGGATACTAATTGCGTCAATGCATAAGTCAACAAAATTCTGATTGGTTCCAAAACCTAGATAAACTCTCCAAAGACGTATATCTGATACGCTGGACACTGGCTGTTGATCGTTTGTCCTGTGACTGTCTGAGCTTCTCCCTGCACAGAGAGATACTAACACACATACACAGAGAACTTATCTAAAATTCAAGGCTTTCTAGCACTGGCGAGTGTCTTATCATTACAGTGGATACACACACATAATATGTGGACATTAATCTTGAGGAAAAGAAATACAGGGTAGAACAGGATTCTTTAATATCTCATAAGCGCACATAAGGTTACACATTTCACTCTTGCCAAAACTTGATTAATAGTCAAACAAGAAATCATGTAATAATATAATTAATATCAGTATGAAGGATATGGCAACTCGGAATCCACTCCTTCAAACTGAATATGGGCATGTAGATCTGTTGAGGGCAGAAGTCTTATCTAACACGTGATGTTTGGGGCAGATTGGACATTGTATGTCTGAGTTACAGCAACTTCCTTTTTCATAGCGAAACATCGAAATTAGTCAGGCCGCCATGGACACACCCTTTAACGAAACCTCAAGATCTTTGCAATTTAACATCGCAAAGGCCTTTAGATTTAACTGACCAAGTTTGGTGTTGACCTGAATAAATCTCTAAGAGGAGTTCGTTAAAGTACAACCCCTGAAAATGGCAAAAACACCACCAATTTTGCAGGGAAAATTCAAAATAACCGACTTCCTGTTGGGATTCGGATTTCGTACCAAGAGGCTTTTTTGTAGGTATTGGTGTGTTACATGTGTGTACCGATTTTTGTACATGTACGTGAAACATAGCTCGAGGCGCACTCCCTTGAAAGTGTATAGGTGGCGCTATCGAGCCATTTTGCGACACCCGATGGAATATTGGCCTTCAGATGTGTTCAGGCTAGGACTTTTACCACACATGTGAAGTTTGGGGAAGATCGGACATTTTATGCCTGAGTTATAACATCTTTTATTCCCATGGCGAGACATCGAAATTCATCACGGCGCCATGGACACGGCTTTGAACGAAAACTCAAGATCTTCACAACTGAACATTGCACAGGCCTTTAGATTAGACTGACCACAAAAAAGACATTGATGTTGTCGTGTCTTAGGGCAGATGATGAATTTCTTCAGTCAAATTAATAAGGCTCGGGAGACGGAGTTCCAGGTGTCAGAATATAGACTTTATTGCTCAAAGCAACAAAGCCGAGATGCCGTGCACCGCATCTGAATTTTCTGTCTGCCCTCGCACTCATTTTATACCTTTATCTCCATACCTTATTTGGTAGTTCCGGTTTTTAATTGTGCATTGCCCGCCAAGTTTGCCACCCCTTATCACTTAATGTTGGAATTCGGCCAAATCAACAATTAAACAATCTCTCCCTATTGGTTGGCTATGGTCACGTGAGACATCCCCCCAAGTCTGTTTACCACTGATGTCAACACTTGGAAATCACCCAAAGTTCACAGGGTTATTTTAGTTCACAGGTGCATTACAGAGGTCAGTTTAGTTCACAGATACAACTTAGTGGAATATTACCAGGACCTCACAGTGGGAGGTCTTTTATGTGTCCAATCCTGTTCAACACTACTAGTACTGCCCTATGGGAGGACTTTTATACACCTGACCCTTTTCATGATATCCAGTATTTGGGAATAACTCAGCATATTGATCAGTATATTGCTTTCTTTCATAGTTATGCATAATATTATAAGTAATATAAAACCATTTTGAGTAAATAAAATAGAATAACACATTTTTATTGAGTAATACCAAAGAATAACACAATATATTCCCCCCTCTGAGACTTTACCAAGTCAGTAGTTCTTACCATGCACATTGTGTCAAGATGATTTACGACTTTGACCTTTGACCTTTTGACAAGTTGAACTTCCGGTGACCTTATGATGGATGGGTTGAACTTCCCGAATGAGGTCATGGGTTAATCTATTGACCCCTCACACGCATCGATCATGTGGTTTTGACAGAACCTTTTGCCCTATTGACCTAGTTAGCCCTAAATCATAGTTTTGACGGGTAGTTTTGCCCTATATGAAGAGAACAGATGTTTTTGTCCCAGTTATATGGGTTTGTGTGTGGTTATGTGTGTGCGTGTGTGGTTATATGGCTTGTGTCACAGGCCTGCGCCCCCTCCCATTACATTCTTGAGCAGTATATACAGGTCCTTCTCAAAAAATTAGCATATTGTGATAAAAGTTCATTATTTTCCATAATGTAATGATAAAAATTAAACTTTCATATATTTTAGATTCATTCCACACCAACTGAAATATTTCAGGTCTTTTATTGTTTTAATACTGATGATTTTGGCATACAGCTCATGAAAACCCAAAATTCCCCAAAATCTCAAATAATTAGCATATTTCATCCGACCAATAAAAGAAAAGTGTTTTTAATACAAAAAAAGTCAACCTTCAAATAATTATGGTCAGTTATGCACTCAATACTTGGTCGGGAATCCTTTTGCAGAAATGACTGCTTCAATGCGGCGTGGCATGGAGGCAATCAGCCTGTGGCACTGCTGAGGTGTTATGGCGGCCCAGGATGCTTCGATAGCGGCCTTAAGCTCATCCAGAGTGTTGGGTCTTGCGTCTCTCAACTTTCTCTTCCCACAATATCCCACAGATTCTCTATGGTGTTCAGGTCAGGAGAGTTGGCAGGCCAATTGAGCACAGTAATACCATGGTCAGTAAACCATTTACCAGTAGTTTTGGCACAGTGAGCAGGTGCCAGGTCGTGCTGAAAAACGAAATCTTCATCTCCATAAAGCTTTTCAGCAGATGGAAGCATGAAGTGCTCCAAAATCTCCTGATAGCTAGCTGCATTGACCCTGCCCTTGATAAAACACAGTGGACCAACACCAGCAGCTGACATGGCACCCCAGACCATCAGTGACTGTGGGTACTTGACACTGGACTTCAGGCATTTTGGCATTTCCTTCTCCCCAGTCTTCACAGACTCTGGCATCTTGATTTCCGAATGACATGCAAAATTTGCTTTCATCCGAAAAAAGTACGTTGGACCGCTGAGCAACAGTCCAGTGCTGCTTCTCTGTAGCCCAGGTCAGGCGCTTCTGCTGCTGTTTCTGGTTCAAAAGTGGCTTGACCTGGGGAATGCGGCACCTGTAGCCCATTTCTTGCACACGCCTTTGCACGGTGGCTCTGGATGTTTCTACTCCAGACTCAGTCCACTGCTTCCGCAGGTCCCCCAAGGTCTGGAATCGGTCCTTCTCCACAATCTTCCTCAGGGTCCGGTCACCTCTTCTTGTTGTGCAGCGTTTTTTGCCACACTTTTTCCTTCCCACAGACTTCCCACTGAAGTGCCTTGATACAGCACTCTGGGAACAGCCTATTCGTTCAGAAATTTCTTTCTGTGTCTTACCCTCTCGCTTGAGGGTGTCAATGATGGCCTTCTGAACAGCAGTCAGGTCGGCAGTCTTACCCATGATTGCGGTTTTGAGTAATGAACCAGGCTGGGAGTTTTTAAAAGCCTCAGGAATCTTTTGCAGGTGTTTAGAGTTAATTAGTTGATTCAGATGATTAGGTTAATAGCTCGTTTAGAGAACCTTTTCATGATATGCTAATTTTTTGAGATAGGAATTTTGGGATTTCATGAGCTGTATGCCAAAATCATCAGTATTAAAACAATAAAAGACCTGACATATTTCAGTTGGTGTGCAATGAATCTAAAATATATGAAAGTTTAATTTTTATCATTACATTATGGAAAATAATGAACTTTTATCACAATATGCTATTTTTTTGAGAAGGACCTGTAAATGGGGTCAGTTATTTCATATATATGACATTCAGTTATTTCACATTTATATATAAAACATTCGGTAATTTATATAATCTAAAACAATTAAAGGTTGAAAAAACATTTAGTTATTTCACATTCATATGTAAAACATCCTATCCTTTATATAATTTATATAATATAAATTATATAATTTATATAATATAAATTATATAATTTATATAATATAAATTATATAATTTATATAATATAAATTATATAATAATTATCATGCTAAAGTTGAAAACATACCGTTCTTTATATTCTATCCTTTATATAATTTATATAATATAAATTATATAATAGTTATCATGCTAAAGTTGAAAAGATACCGTTCTTTATATTCTATCCTTTATATAATATACATAATCTAAAGCAATTTAACTAAGGTTGAAAAACATTCTGTTCTTTAAAAGAATATAAAATAAAAAGCTTACTAAAACCAATTGTTTAAGCTGAATAAAATCGGCTTACCTTATTTTAGAGAGAACCTACAGCTTGTGAAACGGGCTCGCAGCTCCATCTGTCGGCCTCTCTCTGTCTGACATCCCCCCTCCTTTTCATGCCTCAGTACAGCGGAACTAAAGTTGAAAAACATTCTATTCTTTAAAAGAATATAAATGAAATGGCTGTAAAAAAGTATACTGAAACCGATTGTTTCAGATAAACAAAATCCATTCTACATTTTTTAGAGAGCTTAAGGAGGTGTTTTCACATCACCTTTTCTGACCCGCGATGATCCAAAAATCAGTCCCTGTGTGTATATGTGCCTGCATGCGCGTTCTCTCTGTCTGACATCCCCCCTCCTTTTCATGCCTCAGTACAGCGGAACTAAAGTTGAAAAACATTCTATTCTTTTAAAAGGTTATAAATGAAATGGTTATAAAAAAATATACTGAAACCGATTGTTTCAGATAAACAAAATCCATTCTACATTTTTAGAGAGCTGAAGGAGGTGTTTTACACATCACCTTTTCTGACCCGCGGTGCTTCAAAAATCAGTCCCTGTGTGTATGCATGTCACAGTTCACTCTCTGTCTGAATTTACTACAAAATCATAATATCTTTAAAGATGTTGTTAATTAAAACCATCGTATCTCATGCAGGAGTACCATGTTTTTGACAGTTTTCTGACGGTTCCATCTATGAATTACAGTCGGTCCGCGTCTAGCATCTCTCTTGTACCCACGAATTTATGGTGACACGGGTGACCCAGCTCCGTTTCCATGAATTGTACAGATCCATTCATAGAACAAGGATTACACCTAGTGGTCACTCAACACCGATTTCTTTCATATAAATGCAATTTGATGTGTTCAAAGCGTCACTTGTACCAAAAAAAAAAACTCTCCAAGACAATCGCTTGCCCAAAAACTTTCCGGACGACTCTCCAAGACAATGGATAAAAGTGAGTATTTTCTCATTTCATGCTCTGCTGTTAGTGATTTTTAAATACTATTAATTGATAAAAGTATGTTATGCTATTTTTTACAGTCTATGATGTTATGGTGTCTTTAAACCATATTACAATTCATTACTGTAATAATACATGCATTTGTATTTCATCTGCTGTTAGTGACTATATTCATAAACTATGATATGCTGTTTTATTTTATCTGCTGATAGAGTTATTCATAAACTATGATATGCTGTTTTATTTTATCTGCTGATAGAGATATTTTAACTACTATATTCATAAAGTATGCTATGTTGTTTTTTTTTTTTATCTGCTGATAGAGATTGTTACGGATCACTCGGAGACAGAGGAGTAACAGATGAAGTTAGTATTTATTGAATAGACACAAGCAGAGGAGTGGGAAGTGAGGAGTGGATGGGTGTTGGGATCCGTGCAGGGAAGGTAGTGACCACACACACGCACCGTACTAGTAGTACTAAAATTCTGAATGAATCGTCTATAAAAGTTAGCGAAGCCAAGGAATCGCTGCAGTTCCTTTATGGTGGTAGGAATGGGCCAATCCCGGACGGCGCTTACCTTCGCCTCGTCCATCCGGATGCCACTGCGGTCGATGGTATAACCAAGGAACTGCACTGAGGGTTGGTGGAATGAACACTTCTCTGCTTTTAGGTAGAGCTGGAAATCCCCAGGCGTTGCAAGACCTCCTCAACGTGGCATTGATGTTGGCGGTGATGAAGGCGGTCTTCCACTCGTCCCCCTCGCGTATCCGGATGAGGTTATACGCGCTGCGGAGGTCCGGAGATGTTCTAGGGCAGCTGGGACGAGGGGAAGAGGATAACGAAACTTCTGTGTTATCTTGTTAAGGGCTCTATAATCAATAGAAGGCCGTAAACCTCCATCCTTCTTGGCCACGAAGAAGAAACTCGAAGCAGCAGGGGAGGTAGATGGGCGGATGTATCCTTGAGCCAGCGCCTCCCTGATGTACTCCTCCATGGCCTTCTCCTCGGGAACGGATAGGGGATAGATCCGTCCCCTAGGCACTGGTTCACCCGGCAGCAGATCTATAGCACAGTCCCACGGCCGGTGTGGAGGCAGCTTGGAGGCCCGCTTCGGGCAGAAGACATCACTGAAGGGGGCGTAGCACTGGGGTATGGAGATGGACTGTTTCTCGACTGGGCTTTCAATCGAGGTGGAGTAGACTGGTAGTGGTTCGGGGGGACGTTCCACTGGAACAGGACAGCCGGAGATGCATGATTGAAAGCAGGCTTCGCCCCACTTCAGGATTTCTCCTGTCTTCCCGGAGATCACCGGGTTGTGCTGCTCCAACCATGCCAAGGACCATGCTAAGATGACGTCAGCGGTGGAATCCTCCAGAACCAGCAGATGGATGTCCTCGCGATGTAGGAGTCCTGTTTGGAGGGAGATTGGGCCCATGCAGTGATGTACATACTTTTTGCTGCCGGTGATTGTGTGGATCATGTAAGCGGCCGGCGTGGCCGCGGTTGGGAGCCTTAGCTGACGGCAGAGGGCGCCGGAGATGAAGTTGCCGGCTGACCCAGAATCGAGGAGGGCGGAAACTGGAAGAGACACATCAGCCGCAGTAAGTGTCACAACAGTATTTATTGAATAGACACAAGCAGAGGAGCGGGAAGTGAGGAGTGGATGGGTGTTGGGATCCGTGCAGGGAAGGTAGTGACCACACACACGCACCGTAGGGGCTTGGAGGATCTTGGAGGCAATCCTTGGAGAGAAGATGGAAGAAGAGTCTTTGGAGGTTATCCTTGGAGAGAAGGTAAAGAGGAGTTAGTCCTAATAGTTAGCGCACAGGAATGATCTTGTTGCGAACGTGACCGGACAATGACTTGGTGCGTGTGTGTGGTTTTTATGGTGCTGTAGTGGATGACTGGTGATGAGGATCAGGTGGTGATGGTTAGAACTCAGGTGATGGTGTGCGCCGTGATTGTGTGGAGGTGGAACCTGGCGTGTTTGTGACAGAGATATTCATAAACTATGATATGCTGTTTTATTTTATCTGCTGATAGACATATTTTAACTACTCTATTAATTTATCACAAATTATGATTATGCCGCGATGTTTTATTTGACTTAATATCGGCGCCAGACTGTTTTGTATGAAAAAATACTTTTATTTTGAAAAGACGATGGCATCCTGTTGACATGCGCTTATTTTTTCATGTTGACGTTCATTTTTTTATTTTAATGATTTTGCATACGTCTTTATCCAAAGTGACCTACAATGAGTAGCAGAACAGAAGCATAAAAGTCGTGGATACTCTAACGGGGGTAGAATGGACGGGAGTAGACGTAAGAGAAATATTAAGAAACAAACTTGTATCTGATATAAACTAGAATAGTATAATAATATAACGTAAAAGATAAAATATTTTATGAAATCAAGCAAATTCACAGAGATATTGCGGCGTATGAACAAAGAGGTTGACGGCAAAACTAGGAAACAATCCGCGAGGCCTAGGAATTACACTTAATTGCTGAAAATAAGATAACAATGTGAAAGTCCGTTTAAAAAATTTAAGCAGAAAGAATGAGCAAAGTCCTGGAAGCATACGATTGTACTTGTTTCTTGTAATGCGATGAGAAAGTTTGTGGTATACAGTTCACTACGGCGTGATGAGATCTAGCGTCCATTAAACACAGTGAAGTCAAGAAATCTCGCAATTTTAGGGGGATAGAGTTAGAACAAACATTTGGCTATGCGGTGTTAGGCTTTATTGTTCTCGTGGTCATTATAAAGTTTTGTATGTTTATTTTCATTTTCAACATGTTAATGAACACTGTTACAGATTTTGTCTTAGTAACGTGCAATACAATAGTTTGTTAAAAGATAACGCTAAGGGCTGTTTGAGTAACACTGTCTTGTCCGATGCTTGAAGTTTTCACAGCTTACTGGCACCCCACTAACCTAAACCTGTAACTCTATCATAATTATTTAAAATAACTACAACCCGAATTCCAGAAAAGTTGGGACGTTTTTTAAATTTTAATAAAATGAAAACTAAAAGACTTTCAAATCACATGAGCCAATATTTTATTCACAATAGAACATAGATAACATAGCAAATGTTTAAACTGAGAAAGTTTACAATTTTATGCACAAAATTAGCTCATTTCAATTTTGATTTCTGCTACAGGTCTCAAAATAGTTGGGACGGGTCATGTTTACCATGGTGTAGCATCTCCTTTTCTTTTCAAAACAGTTTGAAGACGTCTGGGCATTGAGGCTATGAGTTGCTGGAGTTTTGCTGTTGGAATTTGGTCCCATTCTTGCCTTATATAGATTTGCAGCTGCTGAAGAGTTCGTGGTCGTCTTTGATGTATTTTTCGTTTAATGATGCGTCAAATGTTCTCTATAGGTGAAAGATCTGGACTGCAGGCAGGCCAGGTTAGCACCCGGACTCTTCTACGACGAAGCCATGCTGTTGTTATAGCTGCAGTATGTGGTTTTGCATTGTCCTGCTGAAATAAACAAGGCCTTCCCTGAAATAGACGTTGTTTGGAGGGAAGCATATGTTGCTTTAAAACCTTTATATACCTTTCAGCATTCACAGAGCCTTCCAAAACATGCAAGCTGCCCATACCGTATGCACTTATGCACCCCCATACCATCAGAGATGCTGGCTTTTGAACTGAACGCTGATAACATGCTGGAAGGTCTCCCTCCTCTTTAGCCCGGAGGACACGGCGTCCGTGATTTCCAACAAGAATGTCAAATTTGGACTCGTCTGACCATAAAACACTATTCCACTTTGAAATAGTCCATTTTAAATGAGCCTTGGCCCACAGGACACAACGGCGCTTCTGGACCATGTTCACATATGGCTTCCTTTTTGCATGATAGAGCTTTAGTTGGCATCTGCTGATGGCACGGCGGATTGTGTTTACCGACAGTGGTTTCTGAAAGTATTCCTGGGCCCATTTAGTATTGTCATTGACACAATCATGCCGATGAGTGATGCAGTGTCGTCTGAGAGCCCGAAGACCACGGGCATCCAATAAAGGTCTCCGGCCTTGTCCCTTACGCACAGAGATTTCTCCAGTTTCTCTGAATCTTTTGATGATGTTATGCACTGTAGATGATGAGATTTGCAAAGCCTTTGCAATTTGACGTTGAGGAACATTGTTTTTAAAGTTTTCCACAATTTTTTTACGCAGTCTTTCACAGATTGGAGAGCCTCTGCCCATCTTTACTTCTGAGAGACTCTGCTTCTCTAAGACAAAGCTTTTATAGCTAATCATGTCACAGACCTGATATCAATTAACTTAATTAATCACTAGATGTTCTCCCAGCTAAATCTTTTCAAAACTGCATTTGTTGCCCCCGTGCCAACTTTTTTGAGACCTGTAGCAGGCATTAAATTTTAAATGAGCTAATTAAGTGGATAAAAGTGTAAAATTTCTCAGTTTAAACATTTGCTACGTTATCTATGTTCTATTGTGAATAAAATATTGGCTCATGTGATTTGAAATTCCTTTAGTTTTCATTTTATTAAAATTAAAAAAACGTCCCAACTTTTCCGGAATTCGGGTTGTATAAACTTCATGCATGACACCTATGCAACTGACTAAAACTAATATGTACGCTAAACAAACATTTGCAGTTGTGAAAAAATGAAGTGAATAAATAGATGTCAGAAACTGCTCACCTCATGTTTTCTTAAAGAAGAACAGGTTATTTAGACATGACAAAGCGCAGTTACAGTTGTAGTGCGGTTTCTGGATCAGACCTTAAGCACAATGAATGACTAAAACAGTCAAAATCATCCCGCCTCTCATTTAAATGAACAACTTATCAACAGCGGTTTATTTATTGAAGTACTGTTTAGAGATGCATCCAATGAAAATACCACATCCATGACATGTAATGTGTCATTTTATACGTAATAGTTGTAACAGAGTCTCACTTTTCATGTTGAAGCCTAGTGTCTCGCCGCCAATCATTAATTAATGTAAACACACATCGTATGTTTAAAGACTGTACAAATACAACAAACAATAATGTATACAGTAGTAGAAAAAAGCTATTTACAGAGTTGCATTAAAACTTTCACAATAGTTTAGAAGAGTGGATTTCGGCATACTGACACCTATTTCTGATGGCTAGACATAGTTCCTGTATAAAAGACTATATAACCTTTTCAGGTGAATGTAGTGTAGTGTTATGGTTCTTAATCGCGATCACGTTACAAAAAGATGACATAGTCCGTCTACCAAATCCATCAAAAGTGTACAAACAGAGAAATGTACCACTCGGTAGATGCTAATACTTATGACCGATGGGGTGTACACATAGACCTATGCTTTAATGTCAAGCGGGAATGTTGAATGAAACATGCGTTGAATGAGTAAAATGTGAACATTGTCATCAGCTATCTGAACAATGGGTCTAAATCTAGTGCTGTAAGAAAAAAAAAAAACAACAACAAAAGAAAAGAACGCTACTTTTATAAGAATATACCCCAATGGTCACGATCGGGGATTTCCACATTCATATGCTGATTTTCTTAGTAATTCGGTTACACAGGTATTCTGTGTGCACAACATTACTTTATTTTTATATATATTGTCGAAGTTTAACAACCTCAAATCTGAATTTCTCATTTTGAGCGCAATGATGAGATGTGTGTCAGTTGAAAGTGTTAAACTGCACTGAAAAAAAAAACAATATGGTATTTACCATATTGTATATTTACCAAACAATTTATGGTATTGTTGATTTGTGGCGAGTGGCGCCGAAACAGGATGGCTGCCTCCGTGACGTGCTCTGCAGTTGTTTTTGTGTTTTTGTTAGTTTGTCCTGTCTTTAGTTATATTCCTGCAATCAGTTTCACCAGGGACGAATTGCTGGATATTCGGCAACACACATCTCCCGATATTTCACCGGTTTTCGACTATTCTGATGTTTTGCTGCACATTCTTGTCGGAGGAGCGGCTGCGCTGATCACACGCTTCAAGAGGACGCGCAGACGGGGAAAAAGAGCTGGAGCGCTCGTGAGACTCAGAAAACGCGGATTTCGAACGCCGTTGCCTAGCAGCCATCTGGCAAATCTGTGCTCTCTACCCAACAAAACGGACGAACTGCTTCTGCTCTCTCGGACAAATAAAGATTTCTCTCACTCTGCTGCTCTGTGTTTCACGGAAACTTGGCTGAATGACACCATACCGGACAGCGCGCTCCATCTGCCGGACTTTCAGCTGTTTAGAGCGGATCGCGACGCAGAATCAACGGGGAAATCGCGCGGCGGCGGGACATGCTTTTACATCAATGAACGGTGGTGTACAAATGTAACTGTGTTAAAGAAGACGTGCTGCTCAAATCTCGAAACGCTCTTCATTAACTGCAAGCCGTTCTATTCGCCGCGGGAGTTTCATTCGTTCATTCTGGTTAGTGTTTACATCCCTCCTCAAGCGCACGTGAGCTCAGCTTTACAGAAACTCGCTGAGCAGATCACAGAGACAGAACAACAACACCCAGACTCTGTTTTAATCATTCTTGGGGACTTTAATAAAGCCAATCTCTCCCGTGAACTGCCAAAATACAGACAGCATGTTACTTGTCCCACAAGAGACAGTAATATATTGGATCACTGTTACACAACAATAAAGGATGCATTTCACTCTGTTCCACGAGCAGCTTTGGGACGTTCTGATCACCTTCTGGTTCATCTTATACCGACCTACAGGCAGAAACTAAAATCAGCTAAACCTGTATTAAGGACTGTAAAAAGATGGACTAATGAGGCAGAGCAGGATTTACAATCTTGTTTTGAGCTCACTGATTGGAGTGTTTTTGAAGCTGCTGCCACCGATCTGGATGAACTCACAGAGACCGTAACATCATATATCAGTTTCTGTGAGGATATGTGTATTCCTACCAAGACTCAACTAAATTACAACAATGACAAACCGTGGTTCACTGCAAAACTCAGACAGCTCCGTCAGGCCAAAGAAGATGCTTACGTGAAGGGGGACAATGTTGTGTATAAACAGGCTAAATACACACTGGAAAAGGAGATCAAAGTGGCAAAGAGGAATTATTCTGAAAAAATAAGGACTCAGTTCACTTTGAACGACTCCGCATCAGTGTGGAAAAGCCTAAAAGAGATCACCAATTACAAGACACCACCCCCCAGCACTGTGGAGAATCAACGACTGGCAGACGATCTGAACGAGTTTTACTGCAGGTTTGAAAGAACACCCATCACCTGCCCTGAACACCTCCACACACAACCATTCACACCATTCACAACTCCTGCAACCAACCCTGAATGCCTCTCCAAACAACCGTTCACACCATTCACAGCTCCTGCAACCCATCCTGATCACCTCTCCAATCAACCGCTCTCACCATTCACAACTCCTGCAACCAACCCTGAATGCCTCTCCAAACAACTGTTCACACCACTCACAACTCCTGCAACCCACCCTGAACACCTCTCCAATCAAGCGCTCTCACCATTCACACCTCCTGCATCCCCCCTCTCCCCCACACCTGCAATACAGATCAGCGAGGATGCGGTGCGCCAGGTCTTCCGGAAGCAGAAAAGGAAAAAAGCACCAGGCCCAGATTGCGTTACACCAGCCTGTCTGAAATCCTGTGCTGACCAGCTGGCCCCCATCTTCACACAGATCTTCAACAGATCGCTGGAACTGTGCGAAGTCCCTTCATGCTTCAAACGCTCCACCATCATCCCTATCCCAAAGAAATCCAAAATTACAGGACTAAATGACTACAGGCCTGTGGCTCTAACGTCTGTAGCCATGAAGTCATTTGAAAAACTGGTGCTGGCCCACCTGAAAGACATCACTGGACCCTTGCTAGATCCTCTTCAGTTTGCCTACAGAGCAAACAGGTCTGTGGACGATGCAGTAAACATCGGACTGCATTATGTTCTGCAACATCTAGACAGACCGGGGACCTATGTGAGGATATAGCTATAGCAAATAGAGGATATAGCGGGGGGATAAATAGAGGATATAGCAAACCTCCTGTTTGTGGACTTCAGCTCTGCCTTCAACACGATCATCCCAAACCTCCTCTTGCCCAAACTAACTCAGCTCTCCGTGCCCACCTCCGTCTGTCAGTGGATCAACAGCTTCCTGACAGACAGGCAGCAGCTAGTGAGACTAGGAAAATACAAATCCAGCACCCGTACAATCAGCACCGGAGCTCCCCAGGGCTGTGTTCTCTCCCCACTGCTCTTCTCCCTGTACACTAACGATTGCACATCTAAGCACCCCTCTGTCAAGCTCCTGAAGTTTGCAGATGACACCACACTCATCGGCCTCATTCAGGACGGTGACGAGTCTGCTTACAGACAGGAGGTTAAAGAGCTGGCTGTCTGGTGCAGTCTCAACAACCTGGAGCTTAACACGCTCAAAACAGTGGAGATGATCGTGGACTTCAGGAGAAACCCCCCTGCACTCCCCCCACTCACCATCATGAACAGCACTGTGACTGCAGTGGAGTCATTCAGGTTCCTGGGCACCACTATCTCTCAGGACCTGAAGTGGGACATTCACATTGACTCCATTGTGAAAAAGGCCCAGCAGAGGTTGTACTTCCTTCACCAGCTGAGGAAGTTTAACCTGCCACAGGATCTGCTGAAACAGTTCTACTCCACCATCATCGAATCCATCCTCTGCACTTCAGTAACTGTCTGGTTCAGCTCAGCTTCTAAATCTGACCTCAGAAGACTACAGAGGGTAGTCCGGACTGCTGAGCGAATTATCGGTACAACCCTCCCATCTATTCAAGAACTGTACTTATCCAGAGTGAGCAAAAGGGCTGTTAAAATCACTCTGGACCCCTCACATCCAGCACACTCCCTCTTTGAACTGTTGCCATCTGGTCGACGCTACAGAGCACTGAGCACCAGAACGACCAGACACAGGAACAGTTTCTTCCCTCAGGCAATCCATTTTATGAACTGCTGATAATAACTGTGGGACACACTACACTATTTATATTTATATACACTACACTTTTTATCCAACACACATACTTAGCGTACACGTAAATCTTTTGCACATAATATACATGTACTACATGGAACACACTACACTACTTATATTTATATTTATATACACATACACTTATTTATCCAACACACATACTTAGCGTACAGTTAAAATTTTTCCACATAATATACATGTACATACATAAATGCTCATTTTAATATACCTGCCATACATTGTCAATTTGTATATTGTCAATCCTTACCCACCTATTTGTATTTTTTTGTATTTTTTATTCCTTATTGTGTTTTTTGTTCTGTCGCTGTTGTGTTGCACTACGGAGCTCTGTCACGAAAACAAATTCCTCGTATGTGTGAACATACCTGGCAATAAAGCTCATTCTGATTCTGATTTACTTAAAATATAGTGCATCATTTTTGCATCCTTTTCCTTAAGTAAATGTAACATGCAATTTTAAGCAGTGTTACCTTAAAATCTTTAGTTGACAATCATAACATATTTGAGTATCCCAATGAACAAATGTATTAGTTGGTGTAACACAATATTTTAAGTAGATTTTACTAATACATTTATAAATTTAACTAAAACTAATACATATAAGTTATTTCTACAATGAAAGTCTTGCTAACCCCATTATAAAATTTAAACTCATTTAGATTGATAATTTTAAGTTTTTGTAGGTACTGCTCAATACTTAAGTTAGTTATATATAACAATGAGTGGAAGTCATGACAGACGACTGGTGAATATTAAATGTAAAAAAAAAATTACTGTAAGATCGCTTTACACTAGTCTTATGAAAGTTAACTTTTCTTAAAGTTAAAGAATTTTACATATTCAATATTTTATTCAAAAAACTTCCCTCTCTTTTAGGGCTCTAACCTAACATAACTGTATCTGAAGTAGTTCACATGACATGGGACATAATTCTCATGAGAACTTTGATGTTTCCCATGCCGTAGGGGAGGGGAAAACATAATTTTTGCGAGAACTTTGATATTTCCTGTGCCATGGGGAAGGGAAAACCACATTTTCATGGTTTACCAAACAAAGGTGAGGAGCAAACATTATAAAAGCATGAACAGAAGCATTCTAAACCATTTCTGTGTGCTCTCTATGTTCTCCATCTCTCTCATTTGAAAATTACATCTAAGCAAAGATTTTCTGTCAATGAGATTTTGTCACAGGTTTTTGACAGTGAAAGTGACAGAGGAGAATGTGTCTGAGACAAATGATAATATTGAGGACGCTGTTAATGAGGCATCCTCCTCAGATGAGAATGAGACTCCTAATGTTGACCCTCCTGTTGTCTCTCAACCACCCACAAACCCGTTACCTTCCAAAAATGGAAAGTTATCATGGTCCCGCTCACCACCTGAACAACAGGGTAGACTTAGTGCTGCTAATGTCATCAAAATGGTTCCAGGGCCCACTAGATATGCTGTCAGCCATGTCCAAGATATAAAATCAGCATTTCATCTTTTCATCACACCATCAAATGAAAAGGATGTACTTGAAATGACAAACTTAGATGGTAGGTGTATAGTGTATATGGGGATGGTTGGAAAGACTTCGATGTAACTGACTTGAAAGCCTACATTGGGTTGCTCATTTTGACAGGAGTCTACAAGGCAAAAGGAGAAGCAACAGCAAGCCTTTGGAATGCTGACACTGGAAGGGCAAAATGCATTTTGTAGCTTTTGGTCTCTCAACCGAGGTTGCTGAAATCATCCAGAACTCCCTCCATGAGGAAACTGTACACCTTGAGGTGGAAACCTTTTTTTATTTGCCCAGTTGGGACAGTTCTGGAGTCCCTGCAGGCCCTTCTCTCTGCAGGTTTGACCCACTCGACCCTGAGGGTCTACGTGGCGGCCATTACAGTCTACTGCGCCCCTCTTGGTTGGCCATTCAGTGGGCAGACACCCTTTGGTTACATGTTTCCTCTGCGGTGCACTGAGGCTGAGGCCTCCGGCCAGAAGAAGTGGTTGATCAGGATGCTATCCTAAAACCTTGAGTCCTCTGATCTCCCCACACCATTGAGAGTCAAGACTCACTTGAACCGTAGTAGGGCAGCCTCCAAGGCCTTCTTGTCAGGTGTGTCTATACAGGACATCTGCAACGCAGCTGGACGGTCCACGCCCCTCAACATTCATCAGATTTTATGGTTTAGATCTGCGAGCCACTCACGGCTCTTCTTTCTCTTGCCTTAATTGTTTTCTTTGTATGCACACTAGGCAGGGACTTGCAAGTCTGGCGGCATGGGCATTCTCGTTTCCATAGCGTTTCGGACGCAGCTCGATATCCTGAAGGGGAACATCCCAGGTTATGTATGTAACCATGGTTCCCCGAAGGGAATGAGACACTGCGTCTCAAAGCCATACTTCTGGCATCCCTGCCAGAGTTCGCTTCATTCCTAGAAGCTGATGCTCGTTCCACCTTATGTTCTTTTATAGCTATGATGCCTATGACGTCACACCCATTCATGAGACTGATTTCACATACTATTCAGAGCTGATCATGCTGAAGGGCGTTCCCATAGCATTTCGGACGCAGCGTCTCATTCCCTTCGGGGAACCATGGTAACATACATAACCTAGGACATTTTTCTTGGGGTCAAATTGACCCCACACATTATGTATGTTGCAATCCTTGATAACAAAAAGGACTGTTATGTGTTCCTTACTGAGGTTATAATTGTGATGATGTTCTGTTTAAATATAAATATTTAAATGTTTAAAATAAAATTCTTCAAAATGTTTGAAATTGTGTTTGTTTTTCCCGGGGTCAAATTGACCCCAAAGATAACTCGTGTTACTATCCTTGATAAAATAAATAGTTTTTCTTTTCAAATGTAATAGATTTCAAAAATCTATACTTAGAAATATTATAAAACTAATACAACACCAAAAATATGTATACTTTTCCAATTTTAGGTCAATCAGTAAGATTTTATGCTGATTTGTAAATGTGTCCATAGTCGTGCAATGGGTATTCTGGATGTATAAGGGATGGGGAGGGGGGTGGTGGGTGGATGTCAACTTAAAAGGCTATTTAAGTACGTAGTCAACAATGACATAAATTACCTGAGACACAAACCTTAGTAAAAAAAAAAAAAAAAAAAAAAATCATATTCTGGAGGTTTAAATTACTGGGGTCAAAATGACCCCAGTGGGTAACAAATGTTATCAGATTTGAGGGTAACAGGAGGGTTAATTATACCTGAGAGTGAGTCTGTCTCTTATGCTGATGAGAGTTGATTTAAATTTTGCCACGACAATTTGGTGTCAGAAGTGGGATTCCTTGGATGTGTCTTCTGGACCTGTGAGCGGACGGTGACTGATCATCCTGAACAATAGAAGTTCAGCCCTAACCCCGATTAGATTTGAGGGAGAAAGGGACTGACCGCCGAGGCCCGGAGGGGGCACCACTGGAATCAGAAAAGTACCTGAGTGGCAACAGAACTCTCGGGTAAGAGACAGTTCATGGTATTCTAAATTTTGGGTTTTTTTTAAGGATTGGAACTTAAATTAGAAAAGATGGACCATATTGGTTTCCTTCTCTGTGGGAAGCACAATCTGGGTGACTCCAGGGGAATTGGATTGTGAGAATACTGCGGCACAGTTAATACATTTCTAAGGGGAATTGAAACTGCTGCAACTGGCGTGATCGTAAATTGAGTTAGAAATTGAGATCAAAGCGATCCAGATATTTCGAAGCGATAAGCTGAGATCACGCGCGAGCGGTTAACATATTTCTAAGAGGGGAAGTGAGACTGTGCGAGTATTGGCTCTCCAACTTGGGCAGAGGAAGTCGGATCTGTTGGAGACGTCTGACAGATTATAGGCGCGCCTAAGAGAATCTCCACAGAGAGGAAAACGGGGAATATGGGAAAGTCTCAGAGCAAGCTCGCTGAATATGATACAGGGGTCAAATTGACCCCAAAGGCAAATGTTTAGGCAAATGAAAAAAAGTGTATGGCCAAAAATGCTTGCAAGATATGGGGAAATTAATTAAATACCATGGTTTTCCAAAAGAGGGAACGTTGAGTGTTAAGAAATTAAAAGCTGTGAAGGAATCAGTAGAAGAGGGAAGTGAGAGACAGAAAGGTTGTTGTGTAAGACACATGTGTGAGAAATGTGAACAAACTGTGAATTGTTGGATAGCGGAAGCAGATAAGAGAGAAAGGAGAGAAAGGAGAGAAAGGAGAGCGATGCAGAAAGAATTAGCAAGTAGAAAGGAAAAGAAAGTTGAAGAATGTGAAGAAAATGTAATTGCCTCACATAGACCTACTAACCGCTCTGATGTTTGTGTTTCTAAACATGTACCTCTGCCCTATACACATTTCCCCGTGATTGAGATGCAAGCCGTGAAAATGGACCCTGACCTCGACTGCTCTCCGCCGAGAAGACCAACAGCACCATGGGCAGATCCAGAATGGAGACAAGAGACAGAGGAAGACCAAGAAATCATTCCTGAAACCCCCAACGAAGAAATTGAAGAGGAAAATAGTGCGCAGAGCACCCCCGACAAAGAAAAGAAAAACAAGACAAACAGCGAAAGAAGAAAATGTGAGTATAACAGCTCCATTGATTGAAGTTTTAGGTCCTGATGGCCCTATTATGGTCTTTAGACCGTGGACTATAACGGACATGAAGGAAGCGATGGCTCACTTGCCGAGCCCTTACGAAGCAGGTGATAAATTTTCTACCGGATTAGTCACCTTCTGCCAAGAATTCAGCCCTACCGTGTACTAACTGAGAAGGCTGTTGGCAGTGAAACTTGGGGCTACGAGCAGGCATGAAGTGAGTGGAGAGCTGCAGAAAGAAGATTGCCGGAGAGCACACTGTGAATGGAAAAGTGGACGGTTATCTGCTGTTTAAGCACACGCTTTGCATGCAGAAGAGATACAGATGGCGAAGAAGGAAAGAGTTAAAGCCAAGACCAACAGAGAGTGGCAGCTGGCGTTAGTGCAAGCCGTGTCGAGGCCGGGGGCTATTCTGCGCAGCGAAACCAGCAATCGAAAGGGGGAAGATGGAAAAGAGGAGGAGGAAGATATCCGAATGAAACTGAAAGGAAATCTGAAAGATGGGGTTGTTGGACCTGCGAGACTGATGAACATACGACATTCGATGCAGACTGTGCAAAAAGGACGGTCATTGGGCAAGGGAATGCCCGGAGAACCGGTGAAATCAACAAGCAGACTGAAGCAAGGGAGACGGAGAGCAGAGAGGAGGGGTCCAGAGCGAGCAACCAATGGTCACAAGTCAGGGAAGTGAAACTTTTCTAACCACAAACACACACACATACACTGATGTACTTTCTGCTCTCTGCAATGAAGAAGAAAAAAAGAAGAAGCTTGCTTTCCTTTGTATGTGTCTGATTCTGTTAATGGACATCCTGATAAATGTGCGATAATGTATAATAGTGAAGCCTTTATGAAAATGCCTAAATATCCTATGCTAGTAGAGGGGATATTGATTGAGTTTTTAGCTGATATATATATATATATATATATATATATATATATATATATATATATATATATATATATATATATATATATATATATATATATATATATTTATATATATATTTATATATCTATACAGCCATGTGATTTGCAATGCTAACCACAATTAACAGGCGAAATTAATGAGTCAACTTCTGCATCAGGGCACGTAATTTGTGAAAGGTTCACAGTGCCTCTGAATTGTAAACCAGAAAGGGGAGAGGTGCTGAGGCATGCTTTTCTCTACACCCCTGCATGTCCAGTGCCTTTGATGGGGAGAGATTTATTGTTCAAACTAAGTTTGACACTTATTGCAGACTCTGGGGGTGTCCGAGTGGCAGAGAAAGAGCAAATTTGCTGTCTGCAAGCAGAACCAAAATGGGCATATGAATGGCACATCATAAATTCTGATTGGGCTGGAATGATGTGTGAACTGGCTAAAAATCAAACAAAACCATTTGACAGAGAAATTGTGTTGCCTGAAAAATTGCATTGCACGTCACGTGTTGTAGTACAACGAGAGTACCAGTATGAAAAAGACTGGTTTGAGGGAGGAAAAGGAGAAACTTTACGTTTTGAGAAAATGTTTTGGACAGAAAATGTGTGTGCAGTTTCAGTTTGCCTGACAGAAAAACAGCTTCAGTTTTACTTAATGGCAGAGGATTCTGTGCCTCGCTCTCCAAGGCCAACAGGGCCCAGATTAGAAACACAGTTAGAGGCTGGGAGTGTTTATGTCAGAGTGCAAGCATAAAATCGAGGTAGAGAGAGTTGTGGTACCCATTGACAAAAGAGAAAGGGAAAATCATTGCATGACAATTATTTGTGCCTCAGATATACATCCAGCATTAGCAGAAGTGCCATCAGAGTTATGGGCAAAACACAAATATGATGTGGGTTTGATTAAAGGATGTGAACCAGTTGTGGTCAGCCCAAAATCTGATTACAGACCATGTCAACATCAATACCCTCTAAAACTAGAGGCAATTCTTGGTATAAAACCAGTATTTGAGTCACTATTAAAAGAGGGGATAATGGTGTCATGCAATGATTCTCCAGTTCGCACTCCAATTTTTCCTGTAAAAAGATAAGAGACAAGGGTCAGCCCACAGAGTGGCAATTTGTGCAAGATGTACAGGCTGTGAATGCTTTTGTCAGACAAAGGGCTCCATCAGTACCAAATCCATATACAATTTTGTCACAAATACCACAAGATGCAACATTCTTCTCAGTGGTAGATTTGGCAAATACATTTTTTTGCATGCCAGTTGATAAAGACTGCCAATTCTGATTTGCATTTGAATTTGAGGGCAAAGATTACAACGAAGCCCTAAGAAGGAGTTTGGAACCTTTGACCCTGACAGCAGGTACAGCTTTATTACAGTATGTGGATGATCTTTGCTTGTGTGCTCGTGATGAGCTTAAATGTTTAAACTGACACTGTGACCGTCCTGAAGCATCTGGCTCAGGAGGGCCATAACATCAGCCTGACAAAACTGCAGTTTGTAAAACAACAGATTACATTCCTGGGGCATGTAATAACACCAAATAGCAAATCACTGTCTGAAAAAAGGGGTTAAAGCTATAAAAGAGGTCCCAAAACCACTGACAAAGAAACAAATGCTTTCATTTTGGGGGATGTGTTCCTATTGTAGAACATCTATTACAAATTATGCAATTTTTGAGCTACCCCTGAGAGCCCTGAGAGGGAAGGGGTTCAATTTATGTGACAAGATTGAGTGGACAGAGAAAGCGGAAGAGGCATTTCTGAACCTGGAAGTTCAGCTGTCTGTTGCGCCAACTCTGGGCTTGCCGGCCCCAAATGAACCCTTTGTTCAGATGGTTGATGGGAAAAATTTATTTATGACTTCTGTATTGTTGCAGCATCATGGAGACAAATTGAGACCTGTGGCATATTTTTCCAGCAAATTAGACCCAGTTGCAGCAGGCCTGCCACACTGTCTGAGGGCGGTGGCAGCTGCTGAGAAGGCCGTGATGGCTTCTAGAGAATTCGTAGGTTACTCTGATCTGACACTGATGGTGTCTCACGCCTTGTCCATGATTTTGCAGGAACAGAAAACATCAGACTTATCAACAGCGCGATGGTTAAGATATCATACTATTTTTCTTGATGTGCCTAATATCACTGTTAAGCGATGCGCAACCTTGAATGCTGCTACTCTCCTTCCAACAGAAGAGGATGGGGAAGAGCATCATTGTTGTTTAACAGCACTCGAACAAGTGTGTACGCCACGTCCAGACCTGTCTGACGTGCCACTTGAAAATGTCCTCTTTGTTTCTTCATCTTTACAGGGCATGCAGACATTTGCGACAGGACAGGAGAGAGATAAATGGAAGCAGTGTGCCTTGTTATGTGTGGAAATTTATAGCTGCTAAGACTCTGTAACCTTGACGCAGCAAAGGGATATAAGGTGGAGGACTGCCCTCTTCCTGGGTCGGTTTCACTCTGCAGGAACTCAGTGTTGCTGTATGACTGTCTGACCTTCTTTGCAAAGAATAAAAGCTTTCTTTTTAATTATACCTGAGAGTGAGTCTGTCTCTTATGCTGATGAGAGTTGATTTAAATTTTGCCACGACAATACTAAAACCTGTCATTCCCAAAAGAGTAATAATTTATCCCACTGTTTGTAGGTGTAGTCCTCTAATTGACTGAGTGAAATAGCTTTCATCCCATGTGAAATTGTGCGTCCCAAGTACTCAACTTGCGGTAAGCAAAATTGCAGTTTTTCTTTAGAGGCCTTATGTCCCCCTTCAGCCAAGTAAGACCTTTAATTGAGCCTTAGTGGCAAAGTCGTTGAACAGATCAACAAATTATCTACGTACTGTATTAATGTACTGTCCAGCCTGAGATCACATAGATCTTCTTTTAGAACTTGATAAAATACATGTGTTGAGTGTTTTGAAACCTTGTGGCATTCTCATGTAAGTGAGTTTTTTACCTTGGTAGGTGAATGTGAACAAAGGTCTGCTCTCCTCGGCCGAGGGAACACTGAAAAAGCTGAGCAGAGATCAGCCACTGTATAATAACTAGCAGCTGAACATTGGTTAACAATGTATGCAAATTTTGGAACTTCAGTAGGCCAATCCTCCACAACCTCATTCACTGCTCTCAAAGCATGCACCAAGCACCATTTTGATTTGTCTGCTTTAACTACTGGCAATATTGGGGTGTTACTATTGCTAGTCATTTTTTAACAAGCACTCCTGCTTTCATTAATTCCTCAATTGTCTTTTTGATTCCCTCTTCTGCTTCTGGTTTTGAAGGATACTGAAACTTTCTGGGTAGCTTAGTACTGTAATTTTCTGGGTATCTTAGCTCCTGGTTTAAGCACTATTCTAACTGGATTAGCTGGTTTTACTAATCCCACATCTGTGTCATGCTGAGACTATAATTCAGGCGGTACATGTTTCTACATTTCTTTCAACAATTCAGTTTGCTTTGTTTGATGTTTTTTTTTTTTTACCTTTGGCTCAACTTTTGTATTTATAACCATTCTGGGGACTCCCATCACAAAATTTTTAGATACACTTTATCTGCTGATTTGAAGAATATAGGATTTTCTGTGGCTTCCCAGCTGGTTTCATCATGGGGCCTAAGTCTTTAGAAAGACAATCTTTACTTACATACAATGTAACATGAGGAATCGAGTTTGGCACTTCAAACCATTCATCAATGAATTTTTCTTTATATATCTGCAGAGCTGAACCTTCTGGTCCTACTATTATGTATTGCGAGTTCATGGGAATGTCCAACCCTTGTGTGTTTTCTAACCATCTTTTTTCAAATTCTGGGTCTGTTTTCATCATACTTCATAGTACAATGAAATTCAGTTTTTGGTGGATTTGGTTCACAAAGCTGTTCTCTTATGTATCTTCCCCATTTGCTAATTGTTTTTTCTACATCTTCCTTTAGATCACCTAACCAATATATGTTAGCACATGGTTATTGTGTTTGTTGTAATGATGATACATTAATTTGTCTAATTGCCCTATCGTCTACATAAATTCCATCCTGTGTACACCATATCTGCATTTTTAGTTTACATATAGCATCCCTGCCTAATAAATTAACAGGTGTATATTCTGAGACTAAGATTGGTATCCTTATCTCAGTGTCTTTCAGGCTTATGCTCACGGGGGCAGTCATGGGAAGTAACTGAGTCGTCCCTGAGAATCCTACTGTCTTTATATACTGTACTTTCCAGACATGGGGAGGTGCAAGGCATATCTTGGATTTAAACAGGAGTTTGTTGCCCCTGTATCGAGCATGGCAATAATGGGTTTTCCTTCGATTTTAACTTGCAACATTGGTTCTCGATCAGCATCACAGAATATCATTGGAAACCGATTCCTCCCCGTAGGATTCTCTGGGCAGCCCTAATAGCCTTGATCAGGTCCACGCCATGGGTTAACAGGGCCTGGAGGTTGAACTTGCACTTGTCGTTGTCCATAGTTGACTCCTGGGGTCATTGGCTGGTTCTGTTGCCAAGGATTGATGGGGCAGTCTCTTCTGCTGTGTCCAGGCTGATAGCATCCCCAACATACTCCTGGAGGGCCACCAACTTTTTGTTGATTGTTGTAAAATCTTCCTCTGCCACATCCTTGTTGTTGTTGTCTATTCCAGCTCCTGTTGTTTGGCTGCTCTGGCTTGAGATAGATGACGACTGGTGCCGGTCCTTGTGGTGCATCAACTGTTCCAGCAGGCGGTGCCTGTGCTGCTGCAGTCTGATTTGCTGGTGCAGGCACATTCATTGTTACAAATGGATTGACAGGCACTGAAGTATTGACAGGTGCCATCACTGCTGAGTGGTCTTCCTTCTGCACTGCTTGGACCTTTTTCTTCTTATTTAGCAGCTCTTTTTCTTGGTCCTTCATCTTTAGCTCTGGTCTTCTGTGCTGTTCTACAGCATGGACCACATGGTCTCTGAACTCTTTATGAGACTTTGAGTTAAGACCTACCACATCCTCCAGCTTCACTTTCACTACCTCAGGCAAATCTTCCACAATGGCAGTCCTGAAGAGTGCTGTCAGTACTTTTTCTTGCTCAGGATCTTTTTCCAGTTCTTCTTTCCAGCATCTTAGTTTTTTTCTGTATGTAGGTGCTGCGATTCTCAGTCTCCCCCATTAGCTCCCCCTTCAGGAATCCTGGATCAGTTTGCATAGGGTATTCAACTCTCAGAGTGATCCAGATGTCACGTCAATGTTTGTCAAAAGAAACTCCTTCTGCTTGAGGCCTGTCGACTGCTTGGTGGACGCCAGAATGCTTGAGAATATCATTCATCTTGGAGGCCCCCAAACACTTAGCAAGCAGGGCTTTGATGTCACCCAGGGCCAGAAGCTTTCCAGTTGTTTCTTCTTCAAACGCTCTGATCCATTTTCCAGCTCCTTCATGGATGTCTGGAAGACGGGAAACCAAAGTGTCCAGATCTTGACTTGCCCCGGGAACGTATTGGGTGTGACCTTGCTTGATGAGTATTAAGCACTCAAATTTTGGGGTTTCAGTCCTTCTTGATGTCCTTGTTGATCCGTGCTGCTCTTTTCCT